>NC_080853.1:27494323-27797354 GCF_030435755.1 Ochotona princeps | reverse complement strand
ATTACCCTGTTGGGCAATGGCCCTCTTGGGCCTTGACTGAGCTTGCTCAGGACACCACAGTGCTGGCTTCTGTGGTAACCTGGAGGCACGGGAAATCTGAGATTTAAAACCATGAATTTAGGATTGACATGACAAGGAAAAAAAGCAGCTGCTTGGGTTTTGCTGAAACAGGCATGCTGATTATGTAACAGCTTCCAACACATTCCCTGCTGGTCGTGGGTTTTGATTGACATTTTATGGGCCTTATTACCCTTGAAAACAACACTAAAAATGCCATGACAAGCTCAAGATGGAAATATTAACACATGATCCTCTCCCTGCTGAACTGGAAAATGACTTTTCTGAGTTCTTCTCAGAACAAAGTGGGAAAAAAAAGAAAAGGTTCTCATAGATTCACAATGATCAATCTTTTGTTCTTTGCAGGGGGCGGGTATCCCAGCTATTGGAACAATTTAGTGTTGTCTAGTCTCCAGAGCCAGTCTCTGAGTTTCTTACAACTCACAGGTGCTGACATACAAAATAGAGAATGAAAAGAAGAAGGCATGAATAGTCTCACAAATACTATATTTACAACAGTAAATTAGAGGGCCTTTTGTTTATTTGTTTGTTTGTTTCTTCAGATCAACTAACTCTTGGTCAGGGAGCTCACCCTTTGAACCATACAGAGAGGTGGCAGTCCTTTATATTGCAGTGGCAGAACTGTAGCAGAATGCTTGGTGTCGAGACCTGGTCCTCTCTCTATTCCAGCTGCCTATTAATGTGGACCATGGGAGAAAGCAGGTGATGGCTTAAATTGTGGACCTTTTGCCATCAACATGGGAGGTGTAGATCCAGTTCTGGCCTCCCAGTTTCGACCTGGCCAATTCCTAGTTGTTGCGAACGTCCGTGGAGTGAGCCAGCAGATGGGAGATCTTTCCAATGTTTCTCTGCCTTGCATGTAAAATTAATGAATTAAAAAAAAATGAAACAAACAATATTGAGAGACTAGAATGCAGCAGAAATTCAGATCTCATAAAAGAACCTAAGAACGTTTTTGTATAGACATCTAATTTTCAAGGTGGAGTGAGGCTTCAGAATGTTAATGAAATACAAAGGGGGTGTTGCATTTGTTTGAATAGGATTCTTGGCTCTTCTCAAGTATGTGGGACTAGCAAACACTCTAAATTACACTTCCCACCTCTCCAGCTTCCTTCTGCTTTCATAAAGACTGCATGCATGCCAGTGATGCGGGACTCCAAATGATAACTATCAGCTTTGTTATTTCATTAATGGTAATAATAACATCAACGATGGAAATAATAGCTTTCGTACTCTCACTTCTGAAACTTGTGAAAGCCCAGACCATCTGGCATTTGAAGCCAGTGTATTATATTGCACTGTTATTTTTGACAGGTTGTTCTCTTTTCAGAATGGGAAGGCAGCAGATTCAGTGTCACTTTTCTCCCCAAATCGAATGAATCTGCACGCGAAAGTGCTATACTCAGTCATGGGACTGTGTGCATAGACGCACAATGTCAAATTATCGGTGGCAGAGTTGTTTGGTGCGGTGGACACGTTGTCTTTGGCAATGACTGGCCTAAATCCTTAATCCTCTGGTTTTTATCTGCCTTCCTACTAATGCACCGGCTACTGTCTCAAGTAGTTGAATTAGTTGCTGCCACCAAAATGTCAGACACAGGTTAACTTCAGCCTGGCCTTACCTTAGCTGTTAGGGACACTTGGGAATTGAATGTATTTGCAGAAGACCTCTTTCCATCCCTCTGTACATTTCTTTTGTCTCCATCTTTCTGCCTCAAAATAAACATCCAAGGAACTGGTGTTGTGGCATAGCAGGCAAAGATGCTGGCTTCAAAAACAGTATCCTGGGTGGTCACCAGATTTTGCCCCCAGCTGTTACATTCGCCATTCAATTCCTCGCTAATGTCCTGGGAAGAACAGTGCAGGATTTCTCAAGTAATTTGCCACCCACAGGGGAGACTCAGACGAAGTTATGGCTACTGGCTTTGTTATGGCCCAGGGCTAGCTGTTACAGACATTTGGGGAATGAACTAGTGGATGACAGAGCTCTCTCTCTCCTCTTTCTCTCTCACCGTAACTCTTTCAACAAAGCAAGTGTTAAAAAATGTCTTTTAAGAAAAAATAACTCCTCAAAGCATTTTAAATGAATAGTGTTGTGAAATTGTGCTTTGCTAATAAGTATCAAGGATATGGAGTTTAAAATTATTGCACAGTACAGGAACAAAGATAATTTTTTTTCTGGAAGCATATGTATAGTATTGGCAAAGCTTAAGTTGTTTTTGATAAACCTGTTTCCATGTAGAAATTACTATAAATGGGCAGCAGATGTTTGCTTTGGAAGGGGCCTACTTTGGATTGGTCAGCAAGATAAGCGTGCATGTGGTGACTGTCAAGAAGCAGCTGGTATCAATTTAAGAGAATGCCGTTTTATCCTCTTCTATCTTGACCAGTCTGAAAACAGCAACATCAAAAATGGAAGTTATACATTCAATTTTCATTATAATTTTCTGGAAGTGGTTGTTTCTAGAAGTATATCAATAACTGAACAATACGACACAAAATATCATTTTTTTCTGTTGTGTGTTTTCTGGTTTTTTTAAAAGGATATTACTAGATACCTATACTAACTATTCATAGCTTAAGCTTGGCTTATTTAATTTAGTATATTCTAACAGCTTGATTATAGAGGTGATATATTTTATCCAGTTATAAAATGGTATGTGCCCAGAATTTTTAAAGAAGCTTCATTATGCTTCAGTAATGTGAAGTAGCTGGCAGCATGGCTATTGCTCTCCTGTTTAGATATGTTTGAATAACCAAAAGCTAGAGATGAAATTGTGGATATGACCTCTTTGCAGATGGAATATATTTATATGAAGAATGGCCAAGGAATAAGGAAATTAATGCTTCTTCTCCCATTGTTAAAAACTTGAGAAAACAAACATGTATCTATTATGCACAGGGTTAATGATGAGAGAGAATTCCTAAAAGGAGCTCTCTTTTGGATAACGATATTTTTGAATCCCTTAAGCAATGAAGCTGCTTTGGATAAAAAATATTTAAAATTTTGTCTTCCGTCAATGGATTATACTTTTTCTTGTCTTCTGAATTTTAACTAGTTATATCATTCTCTCGGTGCCCATATTTTAAGCACATATAGCTGGGTAGTCACCCTCAATGAAACTATAGAACATTTCAAACATGAAAGCATCTGTTCATTACTCTTTTCATTTTATTGCCTCCATTTATGTGACGTATCCTCTGTTAGTTTTGCTTCTTCTTGAACTACGTATAAGTGGACTCACATCATATGTTATTCTTTAACATGCAAATTATGTATTTGTTTTATCTGCTTGAAATGCTGAGTGACAGAGAGGTGGGAGTGGGATGCCAAGAGGTCACATCTGTCTGCTGGTTTATTTCCCAAGCATCCACAGCAATTTATTCTTTTTTATTATCACATTGTATTCCATCGGATGCGTACGCTGAAGCTTAGACATTCCTCCGTTGACAGACATTTGAGTTGCCCTATTTGTGTTCAGTTATGAATAAAGCTACTAGGAATATTCTGGAACCACTCTTCTGGTAACTGCATTTGCTCTCCTTGGTACTTCTCAGAAGAGTAATTGCTGAGTCATACAATTTCATAAATTTTAGCATTCTGTCGGGTGTGTACTGGTGTCTCAATGTGATTTAAGTTGTACTTCCTTGAAAAGAATATTGAGAACTTATTCATATTCCCTTTTTAAAGACTTACTTGAAATGTAGTTACAGAAGGAGTTACAAAGAGAGAGAGGGGTTACTTTTTCTGGTTCAATCCCCAAACGGTTTCAGTAGTTGGCTGGTCCAGGCAGAAGCCAGAAGGCTGGAACTCCATCTGGCCTCCGTCATGTGCAGTAGAAACACAGGTATTTGAGACTTCTTCTGCTGGCTTCCCAGACCCCTTAGCATTCAGCTGAGTTGGAAATGAAACAGCCAGAACTTGAACTGGTGCCCATTTGGGATGTCACTGTTGCAGACAGTTGTTAAACCCATCCGCTAGTTCTTCCTATTTTTAGTAGTCATTTGAATAACCTGCTTCTAGAGGACTTTGCTCATTTTAGAATGAGTCTTTTTTTTCCCTAAGATTTATTTATTTTTATTACAAAGTCAGATATACAGAGAGGAGGAGAGACAGAGAGGAAGATCTTCCGTCCGATGAGTCACTCCCCAAGTGAGCTGCAACGGCCCGGTGCGCGCCGATCTGATGCCCGGAACCTGGAACCTCTTCTGGGTCTCCCACGCGGGTGCAGTGTCCCAATGCATCGGGCCGTCCTCGACTGCTTTCCCAGGCCACAAGCAGGGAGCTGGATGGGAAGTGGAGCTGCCAGGATTAGAACTGGTGCCCATATGGGATCCTGGGGCGTTCAAGGTTAGGACTTTAGCTGCTAGGCCATGCCGCCGGGCCCGAGTCTTTTTTTTTTTCCTCAATGGTTTGTGTTATGCTTTGGATGTAAGCCCATCCTCAGATATGGGCTGGGAATATCATTTTTATAACTATTCAATAAATGCCCTATGGCCTATTGACAGAGTTATTACAAGGATTAGGATATATATGGGCAGTTTTGATACAAGGAAGTTGTTCTCATTATTTATACTTCTGTACTGTGATTGTTTTTGGTTTTAGTCTATCTACAGGGAGGTTATTTTCATCTTAGAGGCTTCTAGCCACTGTAAGTTTCAAATTTAAGTTCTAGATTAGACAGGTAAGGTGCTTGCTTTGCAAAACTACAGCTATCACATTTCTTGGTTAATACATTTTTAAATTAATAAGTTATAATAATATTACTTATTTCTGAATAGCACTCAAAATTTCTTTTCTAAAACATTTCTCATCTCTGTGAAGTAAAATAAAGTAGATGATCTTTTTTTTAAATACAATACTCAGATATTGTTGCAGAAATGCTGTAGTTCTCAGCCTTATACAGTCCTCTCTCAGTTTGTACTCCAATTTATTGGATTGATTGTATGTGTGTGCAATCACTAGTTCTCAACCTAATTGTTGGTTAGTATCACGTGGTGAGATTGTAAAGCTGATGTCCCACTGACAACCCAGAGAATTCTTGCAGTCACCTGGGCTGAGATTGTCCCCAGGCACTCCTGTGTTTGAGCTGCTTCAAAAGGCTGCTGATACACATTCAGGGCTGTGACTCTTATCACGGTTGGCTTGGCATTCAGCTTCACCAAGTGTCAGAGTCAGTGCAAGACTTGCTAAGACACAGATTCCTGGGTCTATATTGCCAGAGTTTTCAATTCAAATTAAGTATGGATGGGTCCGACAATTTACAGTACTAGAAAGTTCCCCTTTCCTACTATTTGAGGAGTTGAGTTTAGGAACCATTGGGTTAAATATACATTACTATTTATGCCACGTGGCTAAGCCGGTGGTCATTCTTTATCTCTTGCCTACTCAGATCTGCTATTGTTACCCTAGTATTCAAATTCTGTTGTTTTTTTTTTTCACTGTGCTAAGATGTATTTATGAATCTGTTTTTACTTCTTCAGGGAGAGCTTGAGAATTGATGATGTATCACTTGGCTTCTTTTCAAAAGAACTGAACATCTCTTTCAACAGGAGATGTGAAATGACTTTTGATAGAAAGTATGTGATATCAAAGAGTGAATATATCTCAAAAGATAGGGACTTCAGAATGAAGGCAAAGAGCAGCGCCTTGCAACTATTCATTCAGCCAGAAAAATCAGTTTATAATATTATAGCATGTATCTCCAGTCAACATCAACGAAAACAACACAAATAATAACAAGGAAGGTGCGATAGGAACGGGATAATCAACTCAAGCATGGAAGGTATTGACGCTGAGTACATCTGGGTTTTTAAATCCTGCAGTAATATGGTCACCTTCTTGCCATTGTCTAAGTGGTATGATTATTTTTTTTTTCCCATGGCAAAGTTTGGAATGATGAAAAGTAAAACACTGTAAAGATTTAGTATTAAATAAAAGAAGTATTCATTCAGTAGGAGTTTTGTTGTAACTGCCTTTACTTCCAGCCATGCCAACCCAAACAGGGGTTTCCAAAGAAAAATAGACAGTTTGAAAACACAGGAGCTGAAAGCTTTGTTGAGCAGACAGGAACCCTCAGATTGTATTTTCATGAAGTGTAGAGCCAAAATGTTGTGTCCCCTTGTAGTAGTAAGAAAATATATATAAAACATTAATGATCACTGACTTAATGGGACAGGTTCTTAGGATGTTAGTGCTTTTGATTATAATTTTTTGTATCTGAAGAAAGCTTGAATAACTTTGGCATGGTAAAAGCTGCTTTTAACTTGAATTCACATCTTTTACTTTTGAAGTTGTAAAGAATCTTATTCATATATGCTAGATTAAGCCAGATAAGAATCTGTTTATTTCATTTTAGGTGCTGAACCTCCAAGAGTAAAATTTTGTCACTGAAAGCATAGATGTATTTTACAGATAAAAGAATTAAAGTTTGGTTAATAGCTATTAATATTCAGATCACTGAAAGGTATCAAAGGCCTGCTTATAAGCTAAATCTACTCCCAGTTTGAAATGTGACTCTTAAACTCCTTCTTTCAATATCTTCTTCAACAACACCATCATCATTATGTCATAGCAGATACCATATGAAAGACTTTCAAAAAGTACTTGTAAATGTGTATTATGAACAAACTATACCTGATTTTCAGAGTTGTTTTTTTTCGCACCTAAACGAATTCATCTGTTAATTCCTTTTTCCCATGAGCTTTTTTTTTGAAGCAAAAAGGTGCAGCATTTGTAAATTCTAAATTCAATCTATAAGGCAAAATTCAAGCTAAGTCAAAATTAACCTTAAAAATTCCCCAAGAGGCTCTGTGTTAGTGGTAGAATCCCTGATCGGTATAGTGGGAGCCATTTTCTCCTCAGTGTAAGTTGGTAGCTAGCTGTTTAGTCAAACACCAGGGAAGGTAATCGCTTTGTATTAACAAGGGAAGTCTTGAAAATTATGGAAACGCATATATTGAAAAAATTATTCATGAGTTAGAACATATTTTTCACCAAAACAAACTTATCTTTTAATTCGATTTTCAAGCAAAGCTTTTGACCACCTTCATAAACATGTTGTATGAAAAACTAGTCTTCAAAAACCCTAGTTGTGTGAGATGTTTATACTGCCAAGGGAACCTGGAAAAAGATGGCACTATAGCAGTTAATTTACATCTTTTGGCCCATTCAGACAGAGTGGCTTACTTTAGCTGACATTGAGAGGGGAAAGGGGCAATAAAATTCCCAATTTACTTTATGTATTGTTTTCTGTTGTTTTTCCCTCTATCCTTGCCAAATATTTATGGCTATATAATAAATCATCCCACAATCTAGGATCTTGAAATAACCTGTCATTACCTCTGACAGTTCACTGAATTGACTGGGCTCAGTGGGGTGCTTGTCATTTGGGGTCTCTCATGCAATTGTAGTCAGATGCCTGCTGGGACTGGAGGCATCTGGCATCTGAAGATTCACTGGGGCTGAATGTACACAGCGATATTTCTTCTCATGTGAATTGGAATGGCTGGAACATCTCTCTCCATTCTGCTTTTGCTGTTCCATAATTAGCTCAGGTTTGTTCACAGAATAGGGACATAAGGCTATTGACATGACGTCTGGTGTTTCCTCGTAAGCATGTAAATGTCCTGAGGAGCAGGTAGCATAAGCTGCCAGGCCAATGAAGTGCTGTGTGTTGAACTGACACTGTGCCCCATCTGTTGAGTTCTGTGGGTGAAAGCAGTCACAGGACACACACCAATTCAACAGCGTGGAGATATAGACCTCTCTCTAAATGGGTTGGGGTGAAGTCCCCTTGCAGAAGCTCCTGGATGACTTGGAAATGTTGTGCATTAAGCTTGGGAATATACAATCTGCATAATCTCTCTTTCTGCTTCCTGTATCTTTATTCTCCCACCTACATCCCTAAGCATAGGGTTGACTCTGAATAAGGTGAGAGGTGACTTAGCACCACTACGAAACTTTCTAGTATATTTAGTCCTTCACATATATTTTTACATGCCAAATAAATTCTTATTTATATAGAAGATCTAATATGCCCAAACTAGCAGAATTATTTGACTAAATGTTATTTAGTCAATGCCATGCAATATATAGTTCAATAATTATAACTTTAGAATAATCAGAATACTATGAAAATATTCTCTGGTGCTGGTGCTACAGCATAGTGTGTCAAGCCTCCACCTGCAGCACCAGCATCCCATATGGATGCTGGTTTGACTCCCAGCTACTCCAGCTTAATCCATCTCCCAGTTGATGGCCTGGGAAGCAGCAGAGGATCACCAAAATGCTTGGGTCCCTGCATGCACGTGGGAAGATCCAGAGTAAGCTCCTGACTTCTAGCTTCCTGATCAGAACAACTCTGGCCATTGCAGCAGTTTTGGAGGTGAATGCAGCAGACAGAGCCTCTCTCTTCCTCCCTCTTTCTTTCTCTCTCCTTCCTTCCTTGCTTTTTTTCTTTCCTCCTTCCTTCCCTCCCTCCCTCTCCTCTTTCTGTAACTCTGCCTTTAACAATAAAATACATTTTTGAAAGAGAAAATATTTTCTGTGCCCCTGCTTCAGTTTTATTGTACACAGAAGAAAAATTTGGAACAATTTAGTAGTACTTAAAAATTCCCATCTTACTCTCTGTGCACATGAAGAGAATTCTAGAGTAATGGCTGCTTTCTAAGTTTGAATGGATTCATCCTCACACAGCTGATTAGGGAAGACATCGTAACCTGTCATTCAGGCACTCTTCACTAAGTAGTGTGTCATCATCTATAACTTCCCTTTTATTGGCTGAGATAAGTTAATACGAAAGCTACTGGAATAAATAAGCAATACTGTATACATTATTTTCAGTTGCCAAAGTCTTTATGTGGAATTTGTATTTACCTTTGTATCTGTGCATATAAATATTTACTTTGTTTAAGAGGCATTAGGACAGCTCTCATATTCTCACTTGCTTCCTGATGTCTGTAATGGCTGGGACAAGGACAGCTGAAAGCTGCACTCAAGTCTCCAGGGGGAGTGGCAGGGACCCAACCTTCTGAGGAATCACTCACTCAGGTGCGTGTTATCAGGAAGCTGGAATCAAGTGTGGTGTGGCCTTGAACCCAGCAATGACTCTGACTGACAACTGAAGTGTCCACATCACCTCTTAAGCGCTAGGCCAAATACCTTTCTTTCCGAGAAACACTTTTATGTAATTTTTGTAGTTATTTGTCCCATATCTGGGTGAACCGTGGTACTTCATACATTTGAAGAAATGAGGTTTAAGAATTTATCTAAAACCATACTGTTGGTTAAAGACGTGTGATTGGGCCAAGCCTCTGAAGTTCCAACACACCATCTTGCCCCCTCTCCGACCCACACACAAAGAAAGCAAGAGCACTAAGAGGTCAGCACTGGTTTTTATGGAGTGGTAGAGCAAAGGGCTTTGCTTTACTATCTTTCTGTTTAGACAATGACCACTTGATTATGGAAATTCTGTTGGAAGACACATCAAGGAAAGATTTCAGAGAAATATCCTTTGGAGATAGTATGAACTAGTTTAGGGTCGTTGGGATTATATTATGTCCCTGTCAGTTTCCCTGTTATTCAAAAGGACTGCAACTTTTTCTGCAAAGGTGTATACTCTGTTGCTTCACTTTAAAAAGGAAAGACATACACAGCATTATGAAAATCTGTTATCCTCATATGCCATAAAGGAAAAGAAAAGGAATTGTTCCATTTAGCAGATACTTACTATGTCCCTTCTGCACCAAGGATAGCGTCAGGTACTCTGTGAATAGCCCATAGGGAAAGCACTGTATCCCCTCAAGGCACAGTCAGGGGAAATACATTTTTGCTCTTAAAATAGAATAAAAATTGACAGTTATCTTATGTGAAGCAAGGCAATATAAAATTAGATTTTCAAAAAGGGAGAAATTCACTTCTGGCACCTGGAATATCGTGGCAGCTTTCAAGGGTCAGGAGTATTGATGTTGGAAGGTAAAAAAAAAAAAAAATCAGAAGAAACTGGTGGGGGGAAGGTGAATCAGTGAGTAGCTAGAGATACTATGAAATGACAGAAGCACAGGAGAAATGGCCAATGAGAAAGAGCCAAGGGGACACTGAAGTAAATAAACTTCTTAAAGTATGAGTATAGGGGTTTCTTAGTGGCTGATTTGTACCATTGCTAAACATGAGAGGACAAAGAATGCCCTGAATGTGCAAGCAAGGAGTCACACAAAGAGACAGTCACCTTGACAGCATTGGCTGCCAGTTGAAGAAAATGGAAAACTCAAGGCAGCATTTTTAGGACAGGAGCAAAGCAGTCTATACCATGTCGTTATTTTTCTTCCCTGCAGTTTCTTCTCAAAAGCCATTGGCAAATCCAAGGCCTAGAAGCCCTGTTGGTATAGTCCATATAATCAGCTTCTGATTACATTGAGCAAACTGGTAAAATAGAGACAAGTATGTTCCATATGGATTGTATTAAATACAGAAATGAGCCTGGGTTGCAGCTAAAAGAGCTGTTTACACAAAGGCGCACACATATATACAACGATGGTCAAGCCAACCCTCTGGCTAATGGACTTATTTAGATTGGAGTTTTATAACCATGGGACTATTGGCATGTTGGACTAAGTGATTCTTTGTTGTTAGGGATGGTCCTATTCATTTTAGGATGCTTATTCAGCAGCATCCCAGGGCTCCATGTGCTGGATAACAATAGTAACCACCTCACCCTTACGAAATGTGACAATGATAATGTGTTCAGACATTGATGATCTTTTTAAGAAAGGGCAATGGGGTTGGCCAAATAATCCCTAGTTGAGAGCCCCAGCTTTCAGTGGTTGAGAAAGGCAGAATCCAGAGAAAAGGATGTTGGATGGACCAGTGATCAGGCAAGGAATATAAACTCAGGGGAGTCAGTGTCTTACCAGGGGATGGGCCAAGTGAGTGTGCACACTCACTTCGGAACTAGGTCTATGTTTTGGGAAGGCACATTCGAGATAAGATGGCAACACGGTGGCACTGATAGGTGCTGAGGGTAGTAGCCAGTGTGGATCTAATTCATCAGCCAAAGGAAGGAAAGCAGGAGCATGGTGTCTTGATACGATTTAGGGTTAGTTTGAGAGTACAGAGACCTGGTTTTGATTAGAAAAAAGGAAAAAACCAGTAAAAGGGTAGCTTGGAGATAACAGTGCAAACTTCCTTGACTGAAGGCGTGTTCCAGCAACAACACCTGTGTTATTTCCTTTAACTCTCACAGAAGCTCTAGGAGGTTTTCAGGATGGGCATGCTATGATCTTTACTAGATGAGGAAAGCAAGTAACAGAATGTTTGTACATCCCATCCTAGTCCACACAGCTAGATAGTGGCACAGCTAGATTGAGACCTATGCTGAAGAGGTGAGTGAAAATGCCCATAAGAAAAAGAAGGATGCATGCCAAATATTTAGTACCAAGGAGTGTAGCAAAACCATGGACATGGCTGATGTATAATGGGAATGGCTTTCTGGTTCCTAGCTTTGGATAGGATTAGTTCTCGGTAAAGTAATGTTTGAAGCACTCTGTAGAAGCTGAGAAAGCAGAAGCCAACATAGGGCTCCCACTTCAGAATGGTAAGAGTACAATTCTTTTGGCTGTCTGCCCACAAATACTCTTCTGATCATGTTATTTATAGAATTTATTGACGTACTGCAGTTGTACTCATCACTATGGTGTGTATTTGTTTCTTGTTGCTACTGTTGCAAATTGCCATGTAGTTAATAGCTTAAGACAACACAGATTTATTCATTCACAGTTACGGGGGTTGAAAGACCAAAGCCAGTTTCAATGGGCTAAATGCAGTGTTGCCAAGAATCGTTTCTTCCAGATTCTCTGGTCCCTTGGCCATGTTTACATACTCCTGCAACATTCTCATCCTGATACCTCCTTTGTCCTTGTCTCATCCTGCATCCCTCTCTCAAGGAGCGTTTGAACGCTATAAGACAGTCTCCCTCACAGCAGTTGTCCCTTTTACCATATAAACTACCACCCATAGGGACTGGGGTTAAGATTTAGACATATGATGTTTGAAATGAATCCTCCAGTTAATTTCTAGCTAATATTACAGATGGAGGACATGCTGGCCTACGGGTTAAGGACATGTCATTTGTTGCTTGGGGTCAAATCCTATCCTTATCTTTGCCCAAGATTGTTGTCCTTGAGTCAGTTATTTAACATCTCTGTCCCTCCTCTGTAAAAGAGAATTAAATCTACGCATGGACAATGTGTCTAATATAATATTTAAATCTTACCAAGTGTTCAATTAGTATAAACAACTTCTGTTTCAACAATTTTATACAAACATTTTTCCTTGCAAGTGTTTTAATTAAAAGAGAGTTGTGCACGTGGTAACTTTACTAGATTGTTTTCCTAAAAGTAATGGACTATAGATGCTATTTCTTGGTTGTTATTACAACCAAGGCTTGAGTTATTCTTGGTACCCTGGAAAATCATAAATGAGTACTATCAAATTAGCCAATTGGCATTATTTTCAGTTAGTGGCTAGGTTTTTCTCTTAAGAAAAATTATTACCATCATCATTGCAAGAGAAGAAGAGTAGGACAAAAAGGAATCATCAAGGAGGTGTTGCAGTTGCTCAACAGGATAATCCCCTGCCTGGTGGCTCCAGCATAGTCTTGATTGCTCTACCTTTGATCCAGCTCCCTGCTTATGGCCCTGGAAAGAGGATGGCGCAAGTCTTTGGGAGACCCAGAAGAAACTTCTGTTTCCTGGCTTTGGATCAGCCCAGCTCAGCTCTTCGAGAGTGATACAGTAGATGGAAGATTTTTAATAATAAAAATTCAATGTATTTTTAATTTATTTTAAAAAAGAATAAGCAGAGGAAGAAAGAGGAGACAGCATGGACTCACAGCCAACTGGTTTATTCACCACAAGCCTGAGAGATGCTCACTCCTGGTGAAAGCACGGCAGAGAGCACCCCTCTCCCAACACACTAGCAGATTATATAGTTGTAGAAAATAGCGGGTGGAGGCTGGGGGTGTCTAGACTAAAGCTGAGCTGCTGAGATAGTGGGGAGACTTAGGGCAGTGCCTAAAGCCTCAAGAGAGTGTTATGGCTTGGGATGTTTGGACTAAGCCTGACCGTGACTGGACTAGGTTGATGCTGTAGCTCATCGATCGAGGCAGGGTAGGGCCGAGACAGCTGAAGGAGAATGATTCTCCCCATTCTCCCCATCACGCAGGTGAAAGGCAAAAGTAGATTTAAAGCTTCTGTTCTTGATTCATCCATCCACTTACCCATCATCATCATCTTACAGGGTAACGCAATCCACAAGCTTTGGGCAAGTCTGTCTGTCTCGATACCCGCTTCCTTAAATAGAGATAAAGAGAGGTCTTCTTTCCATCTGCTATTGCCTTCCCCCCAATGCCAGTAACAGCTGGGCTGGATGTGGAAGGAGCTGGCAGCCAGGAGTTCACGCTGGGTCTCCTACATGTGTGGCCAAAACCCAGCCGCTGAAGTCATTGCCTGCTATCTCCCAAGTTTCACATTTGTAGAGACTTGAATTTGGAAGGAGAGCTGAGACTTGAACACAGATATTCTAATATGGAATATGAATATCTGAAAGAGTGTCTTGACTGTTGCGCCAAATGCCCACCTTTGATCAAGAAATTTCTACTACTTGGATTGAAGAAAAAAAAATCACCAAAGTACCAAATCTTGCCTTTGGGCATTTTGTGCTATCTACTGTTAGCTTTTGATCATGAAGTGTGTCATTTAATAATAATTAAGTTTGGCCCAGTGCTGTAGTCTAGCGGCTAAAGTCTTCTCCTTGCATGCACTGGGTTCCCATATGGGCGTCGGTTCTAACCTAGGCAGTCCTGCTTCCCATCCTGTTCCCTGCTTGTGGCCTGGGAAAGCAGTCGAGGACGGCCCAAAGCCTTGAGACCTGGAAGACGCTCCTGGCTCCTGGCTGTGGATCAGCAATGCTCTGGTCATTGCGCACACTTGTGGAGTGAATCATTGGACAGGAGATTTTTCCTCTTCTCTGTATATCTGACTTTTCAGTAATAAATAAATAAATCTTTAAAAAAAGAAATTGATAATTAAATTCAGGTGTTCTGAAAGTAAAAGTGAACAGTCTCTCTCTCTCTTTTTCTCTCTCTCTCTCTCATACACACACACACACACACACACACACACACACACATCTCTAATGTCTGTGATGACCTGCGGGTCACCTTGGCAGAAGTGGATGAGCTACTCACCCTGAGTATATGTCCTCCAAGGCTCAGTTTCCTCAGCTGGGAGTGTGTGCTGCAGATACATATGTTCCAGGGTGTTAGGAGAAACAAAAGTGAGAAGGAATTGAATGTGCTTGCTCCTAACATGTTGAAGTATCCATGTAGAAGCATGGTGATGGAGAGCCATTGTGAGAGTGAAAACAAGAGCAAGAAGCACTGTAATAACCACTGGCCAGTCCTATCTAGGGAGAAACAGAAAATGCCGAAATCCCGTGTATCTTGCAGCTTGGGAAAGTGTCAGTGCCAATCTCTGCCCCCCCATTGAATTTCTCTTCTAATAACCCAAATGATACCATATTAGGAATTAGGCAGTCTGCAGAAATGCTTTGTTTGAAGTAAACTTCCAAGCTCATTCTTGCCTGTGCTTACATCCAAGCATCGCATTCTTCCTCCGTGTGTTCTTGGAAGGTAAACATGATACAGAACCAGAATTTCACGCTGTGATTTAGCCGACAAAAGTCATTGAGATGGAACTAGAACCAGGGGATGAACCTTCTCCACCATTTATGCTGCTGTCAACTTAGAATCGGAAATGAACTATTTAGAAGGAAAACTGATTTGCATGCCAGCGTATTTAACTTTGTTGAAATTTTTCTGAATCCTACAGAAATAAATATGAGATAAAATCATGCAAACTATCCATTTACTAAATTATTCTATAGTAAAACATGTGTTCTGAAATTTCTATTCATGTGGCTAATTCAACTAGCATTTTACAGTGTTATCAGAGACCACTAAGGAGATTAAAAGCACTACATCTCTAGGCAATGGACAATGTAATTAAACCTTTTAACCCTTTTAACTTGGTTAGCTCGCCCAGTTTGGCAGTTGAGTCACTGGGCTCAGTACATATTTGTTGATCATTAACCACCAGTAAGCTTTGTGACCTTCAAAAGGTCACTTAAAGTCTCTAGATTTTAATATATCCCTCTACCCCCCACCGGCCTGCCTCACGAGTGGAGGAAGGACGACCTGTCTTATCTGTGTTTTCATTTTATTTACCAAACCCAGAATTGTAGTTCTGCCACAGTTTAACAGTGTGCTTACAATGAGAAAGTAAATGAGAGAGAAGGGAAAAGCTTCCAACCCTACTATTCTGTTTCTCTCCATGACTGCATAAAAAGTTGCCAAGTTGGACCCAACACAGTAGCCTAATGGCTGAAGTCCTTGCCTTACATGTATTCGGATACCATATGGGTGCCGGTTCATGTCCTGGCTGCCCTGCTTCCCATTTAGTTCCCTGCTTGTGGCCTGAGAAAGTAGCTGAGGATAGCCCAAAGCCCTGGGACCCTGCACCTGTGTGGAAGATACAGAAGACGTTCCTGGCTCCTGGCTTTGAGTCAGCTTAGCTCCTGCCATTGCGGCCACTTGGAGAGAATCAGCAGGTGGAAAATCTTCCTCTGTGTCTCTCCTCCTCTCTGTATATCTGACTTTGCAATAAAAACAAATCTTATTTTAAAAAGTTGCCATGTTGCCTCCAATTTGCAAAGGGTGGCATTATTATTTAATAAATGTGATTACAAGAAAATTTGTTAAATTTTTATCTATTCCTTAGGGATTAATATAGACTAAATATGTATTTGGGCAAATATTGGATTGCTGTGAGTTATATGCTTCCATTATGTATTAAAATATATATGGGAATAAAAGAACAAACAGTTATTTGTAGTTTCACAATTCACTGACACAAAGAGAGAAGGAAATATTATCTCAAAGTGAACACTCATGTCTTGTTGGCTGATTTTAAAAGATCATAGTTTAAATTGCTTATTTAAAGAAGTCTACATCCCAGCACTTTGAGCTTCCTGGAAAGTGGCATAAAAAAATTGTGAATTTTGTTTCAATGCAAATGTCAATGTTTGATCAGAACTGTTTTTCAAGAATGCCAATCTGAGAGGTCAGCTAGTTCAGTAAGTGTCTTTGCTTAATGAGGAAACATAAATAATAGTTTCTATCCTTTGTTCTGTCAGAGGAGATCCTTAAAAGAGAATCGCCTCATTCTGATGAAAGTGAATAATATGAACTTTGGAACTAGGCAAAGTTGGAATTAGATTTTAGTTTTGCCTTTGTTACTAAATAGACTGTGCGCTGCTGACATGCTCTCAACCATCTGAACCTCACTCCCCAAACTATACCATGAGGATGACGACATCTTCTTTGCAGGATACTGTGTTGAGGCACCTAATCCACTATGCGTTAGTGGACTCTGCCACCTGGTGATACTAGCAAGGCTAACCTTTCTTGAGTGTTCACCACATGCTACATGCCTTTCCTATCAATGGGCACAGCCACTCTCATTTTCACAGGTGAGGAAAGCAAGGCAAAGAGAGTTACGTGTTCGGCCCAGCTCAAATGACTACTAAGCGTTAGGACCAAGGTCCCAGGTGTTCTTTCTCTACAGTGCCATATTTGTGACAGCAGATTGCCTCATGTTTCTCAGCTTTTATTCCAGGATTGTATCCCTCATGAAATAAAAATTTCAAACAGGGGCATCCATGAAGTGCAGTTTTGAAAGTGGTATTTGTTTAAAACTAGGGAATGAGTATGTACATTCAAGTGTAAGTGTGGTCAACTCCATGAGGAAAGATGCTCACCATGAGAAAGGCAAAGAGCGAGAGCTGCCAGCCAAGCGTGGGAGAAGACATGAAGGACAGCTCCCACCTGCAGGGCCCCTTTTCGTGGAGGTCAGGTGGTACTGTGACTGAAAATACAGACTAGGGACTGGGGAGTTGGGAGGCTGTGTCAATACTTACTCTGGAACCATGGGCTAGCATCTCCAGGTGGAGCTCTTGGGAAATGTACCCCTCCTTCAATGTGTGAGAGACCGCCCCCGCAGTTCATCCAAAGGACAGGACTTCCCAGTTGGCAAGAGAGAGGTAGAGCCACGGTGCAGGGCCAGAGACAGAAACCGTGGCAAAATCTTCAGCTCATGTTCCCCTAACTCTGTGCCTATCTGGAGATTATACCATTCCACTTTGAGTCTCGGTAGCATCGTTTTTATTGGATATAATAATGTCTGTAAAGCACACAATTTAGAGCTTTGCTACAAATCTGTGCATGTTCTTGGTTCCTTTACTTTGCCAGGTCACTCAAATCTTCAAGCAATCATGTGTATCATACATCTTCCACCTTTTAGTTCTCTTCCTTTGAATTTACTTTATCTCCATTGGCTCCATTCTCATCTAGCAAATCACTCTGTCCTGTTCCCTTGGACACTCCTCCACAGTGTCACTGGAAGAAGGATTCTTTCAACCCATTCATCACCACCCGCTTAGGTTTAGTTATTTACTAACAGAGAGAGAGAGAGAGAGAGAGAGAGAGAGAGAGAGAGAGAGACAAAGAGAGAGAGAGAGAATTTTGGTTTGTAGGGGGCTTCTTTAAAAGCAGAAGTGCGTATGTGGGCTGTGAGGACCACTTCTAGAAAGTGAGGAACTTTTCATTCATTTCTCACAAACTTTAGGAAAGAGGCTAGATTTTAACCATTTCTTGCCAGATCCTACACTGAGGTCACCTAGCTATCAACTTTCAAGTCCGAATAGCCTTTTCCTTAGTTCTCTGCTCTAGGTAGGCCTAAGCTTTTGCAAATGTTACTTATTTCCACTGCCTGAAATTATTTTTTTCTTCTCTTTCAGCCTTTTCCCCCCCTGATTTTAGATCAAACCTCACTTTGTTGGAAAACCCTTAGTCTAATTCTAATCACATGAATGGGCATGGGTGCTCAAAACAAACCAAAATTCTTGGATAATGATATGGAGTTGTGTTGATAGTCCAAATAGTAGTCTGGTAACAAATGTTACTTGAAATTCAGAGTTTGTGCACGTCACTGGAGTAGACCAGCATATCTGATTTGGGGGAGCCAGCTTCTCTCCTGCTATTAAGGGGGCAGGGCTTAGGAAGAAGTCAGGGGCTGCTTAGGAAGGCTGGAAACCTGAAAGACCTACCTATCCAAGTTCAAAAACCCTCTCCTCTGATAAAATTTTTTGTCTTTGGAAAGAAACATACTTGTCATTTTTCCCCTGTGGGCATCAGACTGGCCTTAGAAGTACATTTTAATCTGATTTCCCTGGATTGAAACACCAGGATCTGGAAAGTAGGAAGGTACAATGAGCCCTGGAGCACAAGGTTCTAGAATATGCCAGAGCAGAGAACTAGCAGTAAAAGGATTCGCAACAAAGGGGAACACTTTTTGGAAGGTTTTTGTTTTGCCTTTTGTTTACTTACTGACAGAATTCACTTCCCTTTGGCTGCTAGGCAAAACCAAGAATATCCATAATCATCAGGATGGTGTCAGTCACATCCCTGACTTAGAAGATTCCCTGACACTTTCAGTTTCTTTCCTTGCAATCAGCTGCAATTTTAGTTTAATGAGAAAGAGGACAATTTTCAGCCTATCTAAATTAAAGAATCCATTAAGTGGGCAGAATTGTGCAAATTGTCAGGTTGTATATAATAAATAATAGTAAGTAATTAGCTCAGGTCTGATATATTTGAAAGAAACCAAATTGTATAGTGAAAGGGAAGGAAATGCAGGATTTGAGGGAAAAAATAATTGCAGCTTGAGAATAATGAATCAAGAAAATGAGAAAGAAGTCTTGAAGCAAAAGATTTGTAGAGACTCTGCTAGAGGTGGGGTTGAGGATATGTAATTTGGAAGGACAGACAGTGCAAAAAAATCAATTCTGTGTTTGTCCCTGATGTACCCTGTCCAGCCCTCTCCACCCCCTGACTTTTTAGTTTGGTCAGATTAGTTTGACAACAAAGGTAGACAGTGAAAAAGAAGAGGCAGTTTAAGGTTTAGCTCTCCTTTCACTGTTGCTGGCATTAGCAACTTAACTGGGACCTGAGGGTGATTCTGCTCAGCTCCCATGAGGACAATGTGAAGAACTGTCACAAATCACTCTTACAAGGGATGGAGTGATTGAAGGACCTTCCAGATCTGGGAGAAGCTTCCTAGGAATTCATACTATTGTCCTTTCAAGGCATCACTAACTAACTTGTGACATTTTAGCTAGTTGCATTTTGAACTCTTGACTTGGTTAACATAGTAACATTTTCACTTCAGGATGCCGAAACAAACACTGGTCCTGAACTTTGCCTCTTCAGCTCCAAGCATTGTTTCCCTAGTTGCCTTTCCAGTTCCCTACAGAGGTTTTCACTACTGCTATTGCAGAGAAAGGAAGTTCACTTTGCCTAAGTAACTAAATCACCATTGTTTCCAGAGGAGTGATGATTCGGCTCCTTTGCTGGTTTCCCTTTCTCTAACTGCAGCAGCAGGGGTGCCTCGAGGAAGTTTTGCATTCAAATGACAAGCGCCTTAGGTCTCAACAACAGAGCACTGCTCGTCTGGTTCTTCCTAAAAGGCTCATATTCCCAAAGGAGACTGTTAGGCTGTTGGTGAGATGGATTAACCAATGCTTGCAACTGATAGAGGAGCTTTTGGTGACACGGTGAGGATAGTTCGAAACCTTAGCTGCATTGTCTTGTTTCTTTTCCCCCGTAGTGTGATAAATGATTATGGCACCTTCTAACCTAGGAAATGAAAAATCAGCTGTTTAAGAGTGGATGCATTCTTTGGCCTTTGATTCTAATCTGAAGACTGAAAACCTTTGTGTTTTCTCTTCAGTGGAGATGGATCTCATGCTTGACACAGAAGTAGCTGATGGGCTGTTTTGGAGTCATTGGACGTAATTGTACCTGGCCCAGTCTGAATGGTATTCTACCCTGCTTGGTTGCTTCAATGAAAGCAAAAACTCTTTCTAGGTCTTCAGGAGTACCTGAAGTGTTATCTTTAAATTAGCATTTCCTTTTTACCTTCCTTAGTCTCTTTATGACCCTCATTAAAGTTAATATATGACCACATATGTGACTGGAGTTGAGTGTCATAGTAGCTCACCTGGCATTCCCTGGGGTTGCACTTTTTGTTTTTATGGTAGATGACCTTTAGTTCCCACAGATGCTTTGTTAGGCAATCTCTTAATTATAGTCTTTATCTTCCTAAAACATTCAAAATCACATGTTAGCCAAATAACTTAGATGCCTTTGCAAGTGCTGGAACTCTTAAACCAGGTTTGTCAAAGAGGGTAAAGTTTAGGTAAATAACAAGAGTGTTTCACAAGTGACTCCTCACCTTGGATGTTTATGAGAATCCGGAGAAAACTTTGAAAGAAACAAAAGCTAAAAAAAAAAAAATGGTATTCTGAGAACCCAAACATAAACATAAAGCAAAAGTTGTGCTGTTTTAATGCAAGGCCTGGGGGAGTGTCAGGGCTCATTCTGGTTAAGTTGCCTTTGCTAGGTATTGGCAGTCTCTTCCCCATCACATCCTTGGGATTTTAGAAAACAAAGGAGCTTTATCCTTGTTCAGAGGTTAAAAGGAAAAAAGAAGTATATGGCCTGCAAATACATATAATATGATTTGGCACTGAACTCATTTTAAGACCCTGTGGTATGACCACATAATATGCCAAGCTGAGTCTTTAGCACATTTGCCTAGAATTCCTGCATAAGAATGAGGAGTGGTATCCTTAACCTCAGACTCTTAAATATTCCATTCCCCTGAAAGAAACTACTCTTTGCCAAAGAGTTTTGACATTGCCTTATGGCCTATTTAAAAGCCATAGGAAAAAATTAATTTCAGTTTCTTTTATAGGCCCACCTCATTTTTAGCCTGGAGTTGTAGCAGTATTTCCAGTTGTTAAAGGCAAGTGCTCCTGAGTCACAAAAATGACAAGTGATTTGTGGCCATTTGCTTAACCTCCTGGGCCCTCACTTTTCTTATTTCTAGAATGGGATAATAATAAAACCTCTCCTATACAGCTTTTCTGAAGATTACAGATAAAGAGTATAGCATAGTGTTAGAAGAAAGGTATAGAATAGACAAGAAATGGGAGTGAATTCACAAATTGAATTTATTAAAAATTTTTAAATTCAAAGGAGTGACCAGTTACCAATATTAGATGGAAGAAACGCTTGGCAGGGACCCAATCTGTCAGCAGACCAGGTTCTTTGTAGTGTGGGGTCTTGGGGTAGTCTGAGGGATGGGGTGAATTCCAAGAAAATGGAGGGGTAGGCGGGCTTGTAATGATTTTCTTACAGCCTTTTGAAGTTGGTAGACCTTGTTCCCAGGGAATCTGGGGCAAGTGCAGTGGGTGAGGTCAGGGGGCACTGCAGGGCACTGGTTGGACTGGTCTTGTAGAATGAGCAAGGAGACTGGCCCAGACCTTATTACTTTGGTCACTGTCAAAAGAATGGATTTTTCAGTCTTCAAGCTAAGGAAGCTAAGAGTCTCACCTTTTGTTTTTGGGTAAACATTACTGCTCATCACCGAGTAAGTGTTTTATTTTTTGTTTTGTTTTGTTTTTTTCTGCCCTTAGGGTGATTCATATAAGCCCCCTCCTTGAGATGGTGCATGAAAAGCACCATTTCCACAAAATCAAGTATATATTGGATGCACGTGTGCATGCCAGGTTCTCCATGGGATGCCAACATATGCCATTCTTCAGAATACTTTTTTTTAAAAAAAAAGATTTATTTATTTATTTTTATTGGAAAGTCAGACATACAGAGGAGGAGAGACAAAGGAAGATCTTCTGTCCGATGATTCACTCCCCAAGCAGCCACAACGGCTGGAGCTGCGCTGATCCAAAGCCAGAAGCCTGAAGCCTCTTTCGGAGGTCTCCTACATGGGTGCAAAGTCCCAAGGCTTTGGGCTGTTCTCAACTGCTTTCCCAGACCACAAGCAGGGAGCTGGATGGGAAACGAGTCTGCTAGGATTAGAACTGATGCCCGTATGAGATCCAGGTGCATTCAAGGCAAGGACTTCAGGTGCTGGGCCACCACGCCGGGCCCTGAATGCTTCTAATTGAGATGTGGTCATGGTTACGATTCGTCCCTTGTTGTGGTGACCTCGTCCCTTCCCCACTACACTCTGGTGGCATCTCACCAGCAGATATCTCAGAAACCAGTTGCCTGCTAGTCTGGATTCAGGGAGAAAGAGGTCGGTGCAATGGAGCTCAGCTGCTGGGAGACTGGAAACGCTTCTTCCCAGGCTGCTTCTCTAAGCAGCCTCCACATTTTTCATGCTTAGAAATATAAGATGACGTGGAAGCTCTCAAAGAAGATTCCCTAAGAATATCCTTCTATGTGCTAAACATCCACACCTCTCCCATTCCCCCAGTGTAACAGTGGTGGTCTAGCACCTGAAGTCCTTGCCTTGAACGCTCCTGGATCTCATATGGGCATCAGTTCTAATCCCTGCAGCACCACTTCCCATCCAGCTCCCTGCTTGTGGCCTGGGAAAGCAGTTGAGGATGGCCCAAAGCCTTGGGACTCTGCACCTGCAGGGGAGACCCGAAGAAGTTCCCGGCTCCTGGCTTCAGATCGGCGAGCACTGGCTGTTGTGGTCACTTTGGGAGTGAATCATTGGACGGAAGATCTTTGTCTCTTCTCTTTGTATATCTGACTTTTAAAAAAAAATGTAAAAAAAAAAAAAAACCCCAGTGAGTTTATGTTGTGCGGTGGTTTTCAACATCTTTTTGAGAATTTTTAGTCTATAAAACAAACTGATAGAGAATTAGCAGGATAAAGAACACAGAGATTTGATTACTTGCCTAAGGCGTGGGAATGTTAGAGTCCCAGAGGGGCGAGGTGACTAATCCTTAAGTGGAGCTTTTAAGGGTTAGGGGTTTGCACCTCTGGCAGAAGGAGGGATGAGTGGAATGTTCTTGCAAGTTGAAGAAGTTTCCCAGCTGACAGTGGTAACATGGCAGGCCAGTAATCAGACTCCTGTTTCTTCCGATATGGAAACTCTCTCAGGAGAAAGGAGGGAATCAGAGAGAAATGGCCCCAGTCTGCATATTGTTTACCTTACTCGTGTAGATACATTAGCATTTCTTTACTGAAAGAACAGCTTTTCAGAGCCATTCCTGTAAATTGCAGAGGTCTGTCTTTCCCCTGCATAATCACTTCGAAATATGTCCGATCAATATAATTTGGGTGGGATATGTTACTCTCCCACCGTGGGCTGTCGTGCTCATGTTGAGATTTCAACCCGCTGGAGGGATAAACTGGACTCTGCAACTGATTGTCTCCATGAAATGTGTGGGAAGGATGTCCTCAGAACCTCCTGGAGTAGTCCGTGTTTCCCAGTGACATCAGTGTTTCACAGTGTGTTGGTCTGTGAAGGTAGGACTCATTTCTCTGGAGGCTGCTAACCGTAAATTTGCTGTCCGAGTGGTCCATCAGTACCCACGTCTGGAATTTGTACCCGCCATGCTCTGTACAGGAACCTGGTTTGAAAGGCCATAAATAAACACCAGCGCTGGCTTGAGAATGAGCAAAGCTCCTTTTTACACATCATTTCCTCTGATGGGAAGCTGCTGAAAGATAAGGAATTACACAAAAGTTTTAAAGGATCATTTAATATTCCACGCTAATCAAATCTGTGCTTTTTGTGTCAGACTATTTGCGTAAAAGAATAAAGTTTTCTCAGATCAGATTAGAAGAAAAAAAACCCACAGATATTAAAAGAAAAATAATACTCACCCAAGGGAATTCATTAATATATTTTCTGTGACTTCTTAGTATGCACAAAATGCTGTCAAGGGACTTGTGATAGAATCTACACACCTTTTTATCAAAGGGATATGGCCACATAGTGATATATAAAATTTGTTTTTTTGAGCAGTCTCAATGAGCTATTTTCTGGAGGAAGGAATTCTATGCAATAATGGAACAATCAGTATGTTGAACTGATAATTATAAATATTTAATTTAATTTGAAAGGTAGAGAGATTATCCATCTTCTGCTCATTTCTCAAGCAATGGCAACAGCTGAAGCTGGGGACACGGGACCTAGGAGCCCAGGACTCACTCCAACCTCTGCTGGAAAGAGCAGGCCCTTTAGGACTTTGAGCCATCCTCTGCTGCTTCCTGGAGTAGGCATGAACAAGAAGGCAGAGTTAGAAATAGAGCTTGGGCACCAATCCAGCGGCTCTACTATGGGCTGCAGCCATCTTGATTGGCCTCTTCACTGCTTCACCCAACGTGCATCCCTGCTGTTGTTTGAAGTATACAGCAGTAATCTGGATAAGGGAAAATGCTTTTGTTGCTGAACGGTATATAATGAATGATTTTCTAAGGAGTGATTCTCTCTGAGAGTCTTTAGTTGTAGCTAAAGAACTCCAAAATTATCCACAGCTTGATTAGTTTTGACAAACATCTGGCAGCTTAAATGAGGCAGAAATTGTACTCTCATTTGGTCCGGCATTTCACCTGAAGTCACCAATCCTGAACTTCAGAAAGAGCTTGCTTACCTGTTAATGAAAGGATTTTTAGAAATGTGATCAGCCTGCTATTTAATAAGTTGAAACCATAAAGTTCATTAAAATGTGGAATTCAGATGCGTGGCAAAAACGTGGCTTGAATATTAACTACAGAAGGAAGGAGCGCAGCTTGAGTTAAGAAACCAAGGGTGGTGATGTTGGAAATTGCAAATTTGCTTTGCTGCTTTTAGCGACAAAGGTTCAGTGCTACCTACCATCATCTGTGGCTTCGACTTAGTTAATCCCAGATAAGGAGCAATAGAACTCAGATGTGTGTTTCTGACCATTAGCATAGAAACTGATTTTCATGTTTTAGTACTGCAATTAGCCCCCTTGGGCTGCGATTTGGGAAGGCCAAATGAAAGTTACTGACTTATCAGTATTGCCACATATTACTCACCTGGTTTACTCTGTGATGCCCTTAAACCACAGTGAGGGGATAGAGGAGGACCTGACAACACATCTGGCTTTTGAGCCTGCACAGATTGTATAGATTGGCACTCAAGAGACGATTCTAACTCATCATAGAACTGAAAGATTAGTTAAAAAAATGATAATAATAATATAAAAATTTTAAAAGAATACCAGGCACGCTTTCATTCTAGGAACAAGAAAATCAAAGAGGGGACTGATTTCTGTTTCTTTTTTGTAGGACCCTGAATTTTTTTGTATTTTAGTTAGTTTCCATATGAAACCCCTCAGGCAAGGGTAAGTTAGTTTCTTGTTCTGTCCACAGTTGACTGGGCCTGTCACCTCTCTTGAGGTCCTGCTGAGGGAGGAAAATGATTCCAGGTTCCTCTGGCCTCCCTCAGTCCAACACTGCTACCCTATTTCCCGGATGTAGCATCACTGCCTTCTGCATCACCTTCTGTCATTAACCAAACTGGCTTCACATCAAACACCAATAACCAGTTGTTGGATAGACTTAACCAGCACTCAAGAAAGTTTACAACTGTTTCACTAAATAGACTGTTGCCTCCGTTTTTAACAGATGTAGTCAAATCATGGCCCTTTAAGGACTCGATTGGGTCACTTCTACAGGAGCCAAAGGAGGTCTAGAAAGTACTTCTGGAGAATTTTACCTTGAAATCCAGTACTGTCCTGAGGTCCTGGTTACTTTCTTTCCAGCTTTCAGGCTAATTTATTAAGTTGTCATTATACATTGCCTACTTAAAAAAAAAAAGAGAAAAAGTTCTGTCTGAAGACACAGGCACATGTAGAATTCTCTGGGAACGTGAAAAGTGCTGAGGGCAGAGCAGGTGTGGAGCATAATTAGTTGACAGTAGAGTGGAATCAGCCTTCTGTCGTAGACTGGAATTGGACTCACATATCTGATTTGCATCAGCTTAATGAATGTATTAAGTCCTTATTCAATGAATTTGAACATTTGGACTATTTGGGTCAAAACATTTGTGGCCAAATGTTCATTCATTCATCCAGCTACTGATCCATCTGAAAGTCAGTTGCTGGGTTCTTGTTAGAAACTCAAGCACTCTGATTAGTACTGAGTGTCTTGAGCACGAAGTATTTGTGATCTCTACCATGTTGGGTGGGAGTTTAAATGGGACGATAGAGAAAATATCAATATTTATACCTAATTACAAATTGCAGTGAGAACTGTGTTAAATATGGTAGCCATTTATAAAAAACCTAGAGCTTATTTGAGGCTACATAGTAGAGAAAATAACATTTCTTTCTTAGGAATTGCTTCAGAGTCACTTTTAAAAAAAAAAAAAGAGTAAAATGCCCTAAAACATATATTTGTCTTTCTTTATAGCAAGATTGCAATGATGCATTAGAATGAAATGAATGTCCTTGTTCATACAAGACACAAGGCACACCGGTGTCTCTATCCATAGAACGTAGGTGTTGTAATGCAATTGTCTAAAAACTGGTTAAAATGCAAGTCGTTCTTACATTTCAATTAGAAATGAGCAGACGACTGTCTAGCACAGAAATTCCATTGCTCTGATTTTTTTTTTTGCAGATGGTTCAAATTCCCATAAGAACTTTATTATCATTGGTAATATAGTAATGCAGTAAGCTGACACATGGGTTGAATACTTAACTGTTGCCATATATAATTAATCCAAAGTAATGTGATATAAGATGTAAGCGGATTTAAGCAAATTCTTGTGTCCCACTGTTTGCAAAGATCTAAATGTTATGGATAAGACTTTAAAAAGATGGAATGATTTAATAACCTTTTCATAAGTAGGCTATAATACCCTTAATGTAATTTGTACTATACACCAGAAACATTTTGAATTTTAGTTATGTATTTCATCTATAACTTCACAGGCTAAATGTGGATAAGTATTTGTAAATAACGGTTCACGTGTATATGCTATTTGCAAGTCACAAGTATTATATGAAGAAAATGCTAAAAACAATTTCCTTTCTTTGATTTTTTTTGAAAATTAGATTTAAAAAGTCTTTCTGATTATGATGTTTTAACGATATCAGTGCTCGAAAGCTTTCTAGGCTATAATTCTCTGTTGTCACCAAAAATATCTTTTGGGTGGGCATGACATTAACCATCCTATCTTACAAATATAGGAGAATATTTAAGGATCTTCTACTGTATTCTGGAAAACAGATTTTGTGTTCTCTCCCTCTGCCTTTCTCTCTCTCTTTCCCTTGCCCTCACTGGTACTTTGCCAGAAGCTCTCTGCCTCTTCACTGAAGCCGGTAATTGAAGGTAATTTTTAAGGAGATGGTTTCAATTATCTAAAGCCAGTGGAATGTTTAACTGCCCCTTGCGATTGGTGAACTTGTTTACATTGGGATTTCAGATGAATTCAGATTACATGCATCCAGATGTTATCTGTTTTGGTAACTTTCTTTTTTTTAAAGTAAAAATTGTATGAAAGAGGCATTTGCTACCATATTTATGTCAACTGCCTTCAGAGTTCATTGACAGTTTCTCCTGGTTGGGGTAAACATTTGATCACAATCAATGAATATCCAACTATGAGAATGTAAGTTCTACACACAGTAAATAAGGTCTTCTCATTTACCATGTGTCTTTGTGTTACACTGATCAGAAAGGCATGCTTCATGAACATACTTTGTCAACTATCTAGGTGGAGAATTAGAGAAGTTCATTCATGTTTCTTTTGTGCCCAAATTTCACAGATTTGCTATCATACTGCCCAGATAATAAAAATGTTATATTTAACAACAATAACAAAAATAGAAACAACAAAAGTTGTCTGTGAAACAACAGCTAAATATTGTAGTCTACAGACAACCGGAGACTAATTTCCTTATCTGTCAGCTGTGGTGAGGGCTTAATAAGATATATTACTTATAAAGTTTGAAATTTAAGATCTGAAAGAAAACTGAATACACAAATCTAAACTTAGAAAACCGATACATAGATCTTCTTAATTTTTTTGGAAGAATTATTTGTCATATCTAGAGACTCAACATACACTTAAAAGTTATTTTTTTTAAAGTCATTTGTCTCAGTGTGATTAAAATGGGACTTAATGTTCAAAATATACTTGCATGTAAGTTTCAGAAAGCATAAAACCACCTCATTGAAGTTCAAGAAAGTATCAAGTGTATTTGTTATCGTCTGTAGGTAGAAGACCATTGAAAAGTTGTTGCAGGTGTTAAATAGAACATATACATATATGTATGACCATACTTCTAATCACTCATGGAAAATGCACATTTTGAGGAAATTGTATAAATTTCAATGTTTTTTTTCATTAAAATGATGCTTACTATTAATCGTTTTTCATAAATGTTTTGAAGTACTCATATATATACATGCGTATGATACATGAACACATACCTGTACTGTGATATTCTTTTTTCTTAGCACTTAGCTATAAATCATTTAACATTCTGCCTGAATAAAGCTGACACCCCATTCCATGGATAAAAGGACACACAATGCCAGCTCCTCTGCTTTGGAAGATGGGCGGCTGAATAGTGGATATGGCCTTTAAAGGATTCAGCCACTGTCAAAATGAGTATTAGGAAGGGAAGGTTTGGTTAGGGAAAGAAAAACATTTTGGATATCTTTTTCCACCACCTGTTCTGCTAGGGTCTCTTGCACTCAACTGACATGAAGACAGATGTCAAAGAATCAGGTTGAAAGAGTATCAGTTTAGTTTCCTTTGAGAACGACTTTTTTTTTTCCTTTTACATTCATAGCAGTGCTAAGTATGTAGTATAAAATGCCTACTGCCTGTCTTGCTTTTGACCTGCCATCCATACTAGGCTTAGTCATTTCTACTTTTGATTTAAGAATGAGCGATATGTAATTTTTTTTTTCGTTTGAACACTTACAGGCTTGGTTTCTGGCCTTGTTTAAATACCATTGTGTTTTAGCGTATAAAGACCCCAAGAGGAGGTGAGAAAGGAGGGATTGTCTCAGAAGTGAATGAGTAGAAAACGACATTCTCTTACCGATGAACTTCACTGTCTGATATGAGCACAATCTGTGGTCCTCCAAACCAGGATGGTAACATCCAAGATCACCAGTCACAGAACACCAAAACAGACATAATCATACTGAAAGTATCTGAAATCTGGTGACAGTTACCAGTTGTCTACAATCAGACGCCTTGCTTCAAGTTGTGCTGTATCAGGATTTTCCTTTCATCAGACCTTAGCAAAAATGGTCATAACCTGAAAACCTTGGTAAATGCTGTTGGTTAGAAACCGCATTACACCAATAATCTAAAGAGCAGTGGTGAGCTACTGGATAGAAAAGTTTTGATCAATAGCACATAAAAAGGCTCAACTGCAACAGAAAGTGGCTGTTCGGGAAAGGCAAGAACCCAAAGCACTCAGAGCATTACAGCTGTTGGTGGGTAAATGTTCTTTTGAGAAACCACTAGATCACCTGCAAAAGTGCTTTTATCCTCAGTTACGCAGAGGCTGGGTCTCTAGCCCTCCAACTTTCTCCTTCCTTTTATGCGATTCTGTCTAAGGGACTAGAGCCACACACTCTGTTCTTCCACATTGTTTACTACATTTGACTGAGAGGTGACCTCTGTTCAGGCTTCCTCTAGAGTATGTTGCAGCTGGGCCAGTTGGAAGGAGGGAATGAGCAGCCTCTTTTCTGTTTGCCACTGGGTGCTGGGGCCCCAGCACTTGAGACACCCCTCTGCTGCTTTCCCAGGTGCATCAGCAGGGAGCTGGAGCGCACATACAGCAGCTGGGACATGAACTGGCAGCTGTAACGGATGTTGGCACCTTACCTGCCATGCCGTGGTCACTGGCAGATGCTGGCTCCTGTTACATTTCAAAATATATTATTATTGTTCTTATTATTGATCATTGTCTTATAGTGCAATATAATATGCTTTGTTTATTTTTGGCATAATTTGTAAAAAAAAAAAAAAAAGTTTGAAAGTCTAAGTCCCCCGCCAGGGAAATTTGTTTTTGATAGTGGTGAACATGTTACTTTTATTGGTAAGCTTTCATATTATTATGCTATTATGCCCAGTGACCACATCACTTTTGTGCAGCAGTCCCTTTATGCTTGACACATACTCAACTTGACTTCAGGCACAGGGTGGAATCAAAGCTAAACTTGGTGTAAACGCATTCTCAAATGCGTATCTGGACAAAAGAGATAACTTAAATGAACAAACTGATCAAAATACCAGTGGAAGTGTCATGCTAGATGGAATTTGGTGATGTCTCTCTGTGCCCTTAAGATACAGGACGGGTTCCTATTGCCCCCCGCGAACTGTCCAGTTCCATTCTCCTCCTGCTTTTTATAGGCAGGCAGGAATTTGGTTCCACTTTCGTGAAACCTGAAATAACGCTCCCATTGAAAAACGAAAGCTTCCAATTTAAAGTCAATCCAGTTGGATAGCAAAAAGCATACACTGCTTTGCCAATACTCTGGGAGAAATGAAACGCTTCTTCGAACTGCTTTGGGCAGGGACCTGTGAGCCTTTTCAGTGCGGTCACAGGAAATCGGATGCGTGATTGATCTATACAGGGAGGATATGGACGACGTTTAATGCCACATGCATTCAGGTTTTTTTACTTATTCATACAGTGACATCTATTGAGAACCTTCCAGCACTCTTACCCTGCGACAATTACTAGGGCTTCAAAGGTGAACAAACACATTTTCTATTGTCAAGGAGCCCCTTTTCTGGGAGAAGGAACAAACACTGTTAGAATGTAACAGTAACAGGGACCTTTTAGTAGAAAAGAATTACAGAGGATAGAGGCTTTGTTGGCATGTTTTTAGGCCACAGGGAATAATTAGCTCCTCTTTATTTTGTGTAATGCCTGATTTATCTGGACTACAGAAGTAGAAACAAGTCATAAAAACACCTTGCATTCAACTTGTCAAGGATAGGAGCATGCAACTGACAGAAGAGATCTTAGTAAGCTAATGGTTCTAACACATGTGTAAAGCATCATCTTTATGTGAACTAAGCAGTTATTTCTTGTAAATGGGTATTCTGATATATAGCTATTTATCTCTACAAGCCGACATACACGTTCCTCCACATAGCAGTTCGTTTCCTTTGCCTCTTAACACAGTCTCACTTCAGCTACAAGGTAAAACAGCAACAGTCGATTTTTTCACCTGCAAAATGTGGTGTAGTCGTATCTTTATGACTGTCTTGTTTTCAGTTTTAGAGCTCTTTAAGTATCATATAAAAAAAAAAATGGAAACTCTCGGGCCCAGCGGCGTGGCCTAGTGGCTAAAGTCCTCGCCTTGAACGCACCGGGATCCCATATGGGCGCCGGTTCTAATCCCGGCAGCTCCACTTCCCATCCAGCTCCCTGCTTGTGGCCTGGGAAAGCAGTTGAGAACGGCCCAAAGCTTTGGGGCCCTGCACCCGCGTGGGAGACCTGGAAGAGGTTCCAGGTTCCGGGCATCGAATTGGCGCGCACTGGCCATTGTGGCTCACTTGGGGAGTGAAACATCGGATGGAAGATCTTCCTCTTTGTCTCTCCTCTCTGTATATCCGGCTTTCCAATAATAATAAAATCTTTAAAAAAAAATGGAAACTCTCTGCGCTGGCGATGTTGAGTGAAATACTATTCAAACTATTTAATATCAAATATAATTTGATTCATCAGTATAAGCAATGTGGTTCCCAAAATTCTGATTCTGTGAATGTCTTTAAAAATGCACAAACTGTGGTATACAGTTAGTATTTGGAGATGGGAATTCTGACTTTCGTATGTTTTCGAAACTTCATATAGTTTTCCTAAAGTTGCAATATTGTGGTGAGTACGGAGGAAGTAAAGGATTGCTCTTGGAATGTTGTTTTGTCTTTTCTAGGTGAGAGAACAATATATTCATTTGAGATAAAAATCTAGATATGAATGATGTAATGAAGTATCGGTTGAACTAATGAGACAGGAAGCTCCAAAAACCTCGTGGCTGTTTTGCTCAATAAGATTGCCACCCTCAAACTTAAACACAGTTGTTGAAAATCTCTGTCAAAAAAAAAAAAAAAACCCGTTAGTATTTTGTGGCAGGTGTTATTGAGAGACTGGAATTCCCTAAAACTGTGGTTGGTTTTAAGAAATACAATTTTTAGCATGCCTTTCATCATTGTAATGATATGGTAATGATTAAATTCACCTTGCAGAGGCCCAAGGCATTTGTTTGTCTCATGGGAACTTCCAAGTGTCTTGTGTACGGACTTGTTCCAAGTGGGAGTTCACGAATGCAAGAACGGTAAACTTTTGCTTATCTAACACAATCAAGGAATGGCATGTTCTACTCGATCGAATATTCTTGTTGAAGGGCTGCTGCACATACCATACATTTTAACTTTCAAAGAGTCGACTTTGGTTAGCATTAAAGCTGTACTCACACGTTCTCCAGCCTCTTTTGATGCAATCTTGGAGGTTTATTTACTTTACCCTCTATACTGCGATTCTTCCATCTGTAGGTACTTTCCCAGCTCCAGGCAGAATTCACTTGTGCACTGCTCCCATGGTGCTTTGTCATACCGTGGAGCCATCCGGGCCCCTAGAAAGGCTCAGAATTTTTTGTCGTTCTTGAGTCATGCTATCAACCTTTTATTCCTGCAAAGCTCTTCTGGGTGACTGCCCAGCTTCTTGTTGAAATAGTTTGAGCTTCGGTGCTTTGGTTGACAGTTACATAACATATCTGCCTTAGCTGAATTATGGTTGATTTGAAGAGCTTGATTTTGCCTCTTACACCTTAATTAGAATAAATGATTCAGATTGTACAATTAAACAACTTTTTAAGTGCAGAGACCTTTAGCCGAACTTCTTCATTTCTGTAAACCCTACAGCTGCAATATAGTACCCTAGGTACTGTACTAGATGTTTTACAGAAGTCATTTCCATTTCTCATTAAAAACACACAAATAGCTTGCTGTAAATACTGACATATGAAAATTATTCAGTCTTATAAGAAAGGAAATCCTGTCACTTGCAACATGATTGGACCTGGAAGATATTTTACTAAGTGAAATAAGCCAGATATGAAAGATGAATTCTGCATGAGCTATCTCTCTTATATGTGAAATTTTGAAAAGGGGGTCAAACTCATAGAAATAGTGAGTTGAAGTGTGGCTTCCAGAAAACAAGGGTTGAGGAAGTGTTGATCAAAGGGTAAAAACTTGGAGTTATAAAAATAGGTAAATTCTGGAGACCTAACAAAGAGTTAGCAGATAATGGTGTTATCCAGAATTAATAATTTAATCACTACAGGTGCTTTGATGCTGAAAAGAAAGACTACTCCCACTGCTCGTATACTGGACGAGACGAAATAGCTTAGTTAGGAAAATGTAGTTAAAACGGGGAGTGTGACATGACTGAAACCAGTTATTTGTTCATTCTTTTTTGTAAGAAGTCATATTTGTGTCATACTAAAGTAGCTGCATTATAACTCACTTATTTTTAAGAGGCTTATATGCATTTATTGTGGTTGGATGTGTTTCTTTTCCCTCCTTTGTTTGTCCTTTTCTGCTTGGTGAAGGAAGAGTTGGAAAACTCAGTTTGCTTGATTTGGTCAGAAAATGTAGCACTTATTTGTAAATGACTTTCTTCACTCAGAGAAATAGTAGAACTTCTGCGATTCAATAGACTTGAAAAAAAATTCCTTGTTGAAAATGTAGGTCACAGAACTCTGGAACAAAAGGTGGTGCTTGACTCAGGGATACCCCTGTATCCTGGTCCATCCGTTATGAATGTCAGCCTGGATCGCTGGGGAGAGCCTAGGTCAACTTGATTGCCAGTCTCCTGACACTGGACCAAGACAAGTTTAAAAATATGCCCCTTAAGTTGATCCCTCCCTGAAGAATCCTGAAGCATGCAGGCTTTTTGGCAAAATCTGTCATCATGACATTATATAAGATTTATAAAACCTTTCTAAAGATTGCTGTGGGACTATAGAAGCTCCTTAGGTGCCTTTTGGTCGCTCTGATCAACTTTGCTCACTAATGAGGAGGCAGGGGAAGGAAACCCATCATCACTGCAGGTGTGTGTCTTCTCACACTCGCCCTCCTGGACTCACAGGAGAGGGGGCAGATTATAGGAATTATCCATTATTACCCCCAAATTACTATAGAAGCAACTTTTTTTGTCCTGAGCAAAAGCTATAGCATGAGACCAAATATCCCTCTTGGGTTTTGATTATACTTAAACCATGTATTTTTAATATACTTAAGCCATATATTTTCCCCTGATTTTAAGACATGGATCTTGAAGTGGAAGACAAACTAATGAAAAATCCTTCCCTCTCCCTCTTTGAATCACAGGGATCTTTCACCCCAACCCTGTTTTTTTCTTTTACAGTTTCAGGTTTGCAGAATAAACTCAAGTAGATGAGGAAGTCCATTTATTTTATGGTCCAGTTCCAAAGGCTCCGGGAATTCCCCCTCTCTCCCACCATCCATTGATTTCTTCTAAATTATTACAATAATACAGTCCTTTCAGATAACAGTCATATGCTCATCTTTGTACTGTTTAAGTGTATCCTGATATTGTAGGTATGGAGAATACAGAGTCCAGCATCCCACTGTGAAGACATATTTAACAGTTTCACTGGGAAACCATCTTTTATTTGAAAGTAGATATGCTTCCTGCTTTGTATCTTTACTTCTCAATGTGATAGTCATTATAATACAGTTCCTCTAGATGACTGTATATAACATGCATGTTTTACATGAATGTTGCCTTATATCAGAGAGAAGGTATGATGTCCTTTTGGGGTTGACTTATTTCGCTGAGCATAATGGTCTCCAGTTGGGACCATTTGGTTGCAAATGGTACATTTCCGTTCTTTTTAATGGCTGAGTAGTATTCCATGCAGTAGCTGTACCACAGTTTCTTAACCACTCCTCTTTGGATGGGCATCTGGGTTGTTTCATGCCTTTGCTATTGTAGATTGTGCCTCTGTAAATATAGGATTACATATTCCTTTATCATATCAGATTTCATTCCCAAAAGTGGGATAGCTGGATCATATAGCACATCAGTTTTCAGTTCTCGTAACACTCTCCATTCTGACTTCCTTTGTGGTTATACTATACTGCGCTCTTATCAGCAGTGAAGGAGGGTATCTTTTTTCCCACATCCACACCAGTAAGTGTGACAGGTCGATCTCTCTGGAGTTAGGTGGACCCTCCATGTGGTTTTCATTTGTATTTCCCTAATAGCTGGGGAGCCTGAGTCTTTGAGTCACATGGATCTCTCTACTCCCAATTCTGTTTTTTGTTTTTGTTTTTTTCCTTTTTCTAACAAGTAAGTTGTTTCAGTTTAGTTATAGATTGTTTCCTAAAAAGATATTTCCTGACTTCCTACCAAATTTTAATTTAGAAGCTAGTGGCTTTATTCTCTCTTCTCTCCTTGGTAAAGTGTAGTTCTAGTGCTGTTGGTAAGATTATGTTTCCTTAGTTGCTTTAACCTCAGCTTTACAAAAAACAATTCACTTGATGCCTTTACTCCATGAGTGTAGAGTTCCAACATTTATAAATCCAAAACCAACACGTTCGATAGAAATTCATCATACTGTTCAAGGACTTGCCACCATGATAGTCAGAAATGGCAAGGGCAAAGTTTAAAAAGAAGAAAACAATCTTTTTAATTGTGACTTTTGTATTTCTTAGAAGATTAAATAAATACAACAATAGCTGTCTTCCCTACTTCAGCTAGAACCTCAGTTTTGAATCCAAAACCAGCCAAAAATATATAGGGCGCCATAGTACCATCTAAGTGATTCTCTCTTTTTAGGCTACTGTTAAGCTACCATTATCTTTTTTGGCTAAAGCCAGAATATGTGGCAATATAAAGCACTGATTTAGTTTCCCGTTATTCTTTAGCTGAAAAATAAATTAGAGCTGTAAGACCATGATAGCCCTCATAGGGCCTCCTAAAAAATGTACATATCAAATTCTCTAATTATGTGATTATAGATAAATGCAGCCCAGGGAAAACAAATAACTTCAGCCATGGTTGGGATTGAATCCGCTTATATCTGCACGAGATATTGGATTCCTTCTGGTTTTGCTTTTAGTGTTGACTAACACTACATTTATTCCCAGTCGTCTATGAACTATCCACTTATTAATATACCCACTATTTTTAATTTTTTTATTTTGTGCTTTAGATTAGCCACATATAGAAAGCAAACCTTTGCTGCTGAGAATCAACCAGCAGGTGAGTTCACATGCACTGTTATTTTATCAGTGGCATCAGCGCACCTGACACGGCTTTTCCCTGTGCGTTGTTTGCGCCAAGAGCGCTCAGAAGACCTCACACCTCCCAACAGGATGAGACAGCAATGTCTGTTTCAAAAGTGTCGCTCTCATGTGTTTCCTCCAAAATCACCCAGGGAACCTGGCGTCGCTGCATTTATTTTGAAGTGACATCCTCAAGGTGTGCGGAGGACAACCGCTCCCAACTACAAAGCTGGAAGGAAGCGATGCTTGTTTGATGCTTGTGACAGGTAGTCCCTCGTGCGGCGGACAGATCCAAAGTGGATTAATGTACAAGCCAGGCCCTTTCACCTGCGCTCTCTCAAAAGGATTGACAGAGCAGTGCGTGCAACTTGTCCGTAAACTTCCTGCCTCTTCTGCCACCTCTGGGTTGACACCACTCTCTGATCTGAGAGCATTTCATTTGGGGTCAGGAGTTTTCCCACTTAGTAAAGTGCAACAGTAAATTTCTTTGGTAATGGAAGGAAAAGATTAAGAGGGAATAGAGGAAAAAACATACTTTTATAACATGGAATCTATATCTTCTAAACTGCGCTATTTAGAGCATAATGACTTTCTATGGATAAACTGTTGTTCAATCAGTGTATATTAAACCCAGATAGCCAGGTGCACAGCATAAGCAACAAACAAAATGCTCTTTGTGGCCCCCGAGCTTTTGCCATTTTCCGTGGCTATGACATCATTAGAACACTTGGGAAATGGGCAGCTCTGGTTTTCCAGGACAAACACTGTTGCTTGTCACATCAGCGCTTGGGCCTTCTTTCTCCCATTATTTAGTCTTTTACAAACACTCCCTTTGTGGTAGCAGCATGCAGAAATGGTCTGTTTTTGACCATGTGTGCTAACTTGACCATCATCAGTGGCAGGATAAAGCATCAAGGCATTCAAATGAATCCAAATGAATCCCTTTTTTTTTTTTTAAAAAAGATTTATTTTATTTTTATTGGAACGTCAGATATACAGAGAGGAGGAGAGACAGAGAGGAAGATCTTCGGTCTGATGATTCACTCCCCAAGTGAGCACAACGGCTGGTGCTGCGCCGATCCAAAGCCAGGAGCCAGGAACTTCTTCCAGGTCTCCCACGTGGGTGCAGGGTCCCAAGGCCCTGGGCCGTCCTCGACTGCTTTCCCAGGCCACAAGCAGGGAGCTGGATGGGAAGTGGAGCAGCCGTGATTAGAACCTGTGCCCATATGGGATCCCGTTGCATTCTAGCTAGGCCACACCGCTGGGCCCTCAAATTAATCGTAGTATCCTATTCTGTTGGAAATAGTGTTTGCTTCAGGATTAGTCATGCATTGCTTTTTTTTTTAATTTTCACTTTGCATTTTATGGTACAGTTTCATAGTGACTGGGATTTCCCCATTGCCCCGCCCCCAAATTCCCACTCCCCGACTGATTCCCCCATATTATTAAAATAGTGTTTCAAAAGCAGTCAGAAATCCATCAGCCTGTTATTTAAGTGTGCCTCAACATTGCTGCTACAAATGTCAGACAGTCCAGCATCCCATTGTCTAGATATGTTCAATAGTTTCATTGGGAGTCCATCTTTGATTTGGAAGTACGGATGCATATTGCCTTGTATCTTCTCATCTGAGTATGATCATCTCAATCACACCATCACTATACATTCCGTTAAATGAGAAGCCATGAAACAAAGCCAACAATAGATATGAAGTTAAAACAAAAAATTTACAGCACCATGGAGTCAAAAAAATGTGCCACTGAATAACTAACGCATGGGTGAAGAAAGGAAAACACAGAAAGCTCTTCAGTAAAATACCACATAAGCCAGCAATGAATTCGATGGGAAAAGAAACTATTTGGAAGAAATGAAAATGAAAACAAACATCAAGACACATGGGATGCAGCAAAAACAGTATGGAAATGGTTATTGATCTTATAATTTGCATGATGGCTGCCTTATATCAGAGAGAACATAAGGTGTTTGTCCTTTTGGGATTGACTTGTCTCACTGAGCATAATGGCCTCTAGTTGGGACCATCTAGTTGCAAATGATCCGTTTTCTTTTAGCAAGGGAGTGTCAGTACTTTTTGCATCTCTGGGCTCTGTCCTGCTCTATATCTGGTTATGGAATGAGGCACACAAAGTCCCCAAATGCTACAGGTACTCATTTTATAATCCAAAGAACAGAAATAAATGAGCATAAAGAAGGAGTAGCAGAGGGAGACAGAGGAGCCTGAAAGAAAAAAGTTTTTTTTTTGTCTGTTACCCATAACCTGACTTCTGTACATTTCAGTCATATGAGATTAGAAGTTTCTTTTTTTTTTAACTTAAGTCATTTTGAATTGGATTTTTCTTATTTGCAACTCAAATGTTTCACGGTAACTTGATTGAATTTCAAAATACTTTGTCAGTAATTTTTATTTGGGAGGTGGGGGCAGTACAAGGAAAACCGCAGCCATCACTAACGCTGCAGGTTTTACACTAGTAGAAACAACGACAACAACAAAAAGTGAGATCACTGAAGTTCTATATTGAATCAGCCAGCTTTCTCTCTTTCTGTAAACTGCAAACCAATACTGGTCTACATCATGGCTGTTTTAATTTAAACTACTTCTGTGAGTAAATGAACAAGTACAGTAAACAATTCATTCAAGCAAAGTACCCAGAAAAAAAGAAAAATAAGAAAACAGCTCTGACAGAATTTAGTGGTCCAAGCATGGCAATAATAGGGTGCTCAGAAAAACCGCAGAGCCGCTGTGTCAATAACCCACCAATTCTAAGAACATTTGCTGCTAGTAGGAGAGAGTTAAGTCTTTTTTTTTTTTTACCGTGACACAGCCGGTACCAAAGTCTCTCACCTCTTTGCTTTTTTCTTTTCTTGTTTGAATAGGAAAGCAGAATTAGCACTCTCACATTGAGCCAGTCAGTAATGGACTCTGCCAGGCATGGAGGAGATAAAGCCACCACCTGCCTTGCCTCTACTCCCCCCTGCCCTGTTTCTTCATCTCCAGTTGTCTGCACAGCTGCCAACAGCCAGTCATTGTTTCACCCCAGAGCTGCCTTGAGGTTCAGCTGTCCCAGGCTGGGCAGCACAATTACAGTTTGAATGCAGCCCCTGGGTGGGTTTCCTGTGTGTCTTGGCCATGAACCCCTCAGAGGTCTGTATGCCTACAAGTCTGAGCGGAATCTAATTAGATGTGACTTAAAAACTTACAATGTGCTAGGGCGCGGGAGCAGCACACACAGCACTCCACACAGGGCTAAGTGTTTAGACAGAGGCTAAACAGGAAAAAAAAAAAAAACAACTACACGTGATATATGGTGGACATGAAGTGTCTTTTTTGGATCACAATATGTGTTCACCTTACTTTCAGAATAGCATCTCTGAAGCCAACATAGTAGCTCAACAGGACAATCCTCCTCCTGTCCCTATTGGCATCCTGTAAGGACACCAGTTCTAGTCCCTGCAGCTCCACTTCTGATTCAGTTCCCTGACTACAGTGGAGCACAGCTTGAGTTCCTGGGCCCCTGCAGTCACATGAGACCCAGAAGAAGCTACTGGCTCCTGGTTCTGTATCAGCTCAGCTTTAGGTGCTGTGTCCATTTGTAGAGTGAACCAGCAGATGGAAGCTCTCTCCTCTTTCTGTCTCTCCTTTTCTGTATAAACTGACCTTCCACAAATATAAATAAATCTTTAAAAATAAATCATAAAAAATAAGTAAACCAGAATAGCATCCGTTTTCCTATGGTACTATGTCATCTAGGCCTGAACAAGGAGAATGCTGCCCTTATTCCTGGAAACTGATTGGGTCAGAAAGGCAAATGACTTGACTTGGGTCCCCAAGAATCCCTGAGATGTGTTGTACAGATGGAGCTTTCAGGAATTAAGGAGGTCACCTAATCAGAGTTCAGTGTTCATGGAGTAATATTTGGGGGATACAAACAAAGCAATGTTTTCTGGCCACCATATGCTTACTGGCCAGGTGGGGTGGGTAAAAGATTGAAAAAAAAAAAAGATATTATCTGCTAGGTACTTGGAAATGAGAGAAGTAGACAGCCTTCAAGCTATCAATTCCCTTTGAGGATTGCCTCAGCTAAACAGTGCAACTTGCCCCCAAACTTCAGCTTTCCAGGGTGGCCCACGTCCAGCGATAGAAGTAGAGTTCTAAGGATCTGATGCTTATTCCTGCGTCTCAGGGCAGGTCTGCACAGCGGACACACATTCAGAATTCCTCACAGGGTGCTTTGAGACTCTCCTGGGTGCTGCATTCAAGTTTCCTTTACCTATTCCTGCTTCTACCTTTTCCTGTCTTCAGATGTGAATCCTGAGAGCTACCCTAGGAAAGCTGTTAGATACTCATTTGCTTTCTAAGGAGCCCAACCTCAAACAACAAACTCAAGTTTGCATTTTTAAAAAAGATTTATTTATTTTTATTGGAAAGGCAGATATTCAGAGAGGAGAGTCAGAGAGGAAGATCTTCTGTCCGATGGTTCACTCCCCAGGCTGCCTCATGGGCTGGAGCTGAGCCAATCCGAAGCCAGGAGTCAAGAGTTCTTCTGGATCTCTCACACGGGTGAAGGATCCCAAGGCTTTGGGCCGTCCTCGACTGCTTTCCCAGGCTACACGCAGGGAGCTGGATGGGAAGCAGGGCCACCGGGATTAGAATTGATGCCCACATGGGATCCCGGCGTGCAAGGCAAGGACTTTAACCACTATGCTATCAGGCCGGGCCCTCAAGTTTGCATTTTTATCCAGAGGTGGTACCGTGTGATGGAAGTGAAGGATGATCACTATGATCATCTCAAGCATGACTTAATAAGGTAACACAAATCATAACAATCCTCCCAACCTTAGCTTGGAACCCAAGCATCGCCAAAAACAATGACCACGGGCTTTTCCTATTAGGCTATACAATATTCAGTGTGCCGTCTTACCATTCACCAGGTTGTCCAGGTGCAATTTGAATGTCATAGTTCCCCCTGTGAAAAGCAACAGCTTTTTCATGATACTTCATATTAAAACTATGATCTAGTCTCTCCCCTCCATTCCAATTGATGTCAGGCATCTTTTAAAGAAAGTATGTGGTAGTTACCTTTATAATGCCATGATTCTTATCAAATTTAAAGTTAAAATGTTATCACAAGTGGCATTTCCCATTGCATTTAAAATGTAGAAGGCTGTAAGAATTCTCAGGAAATTAAAATACTGTGTTCAGTCTTGCTTTTATAAGGAAATGGTAGCGCACAAGCATTTATCCAACTAGCAAGATCTTTTATAGTCTATAAAACATTTGCTAACATTTTCCCCATGTGAAATCTATTACACAATGATTAAAAACAAACATCATGTGCACTGTATGTTGGAGATGCTTTCAATATCCTGAAGTCAGAGTCAGTGATCACCAGGGCTCAGAGTTAATAACGGGTTGAAAGGATGCCCTTAAAATCAAGCCAGTGGCCTTGAATTTAAGCCTGTGGTTGGCATTATTCTTTCTTTACTGCCTCACTAAAATAATAATTAAACTCTAAACAGGCAGTGCTCCAGCAAACAGTTGTGTGTGAGTATTAAATATTTGTGCAACATGCATTCATACTTTCCATTTTGCTCCTGAAATATTGTTTTATGTGCATGCTTGCAGTAAGCAGAAATCTCGGCTATCCCAGTACTGTTCTACAACCTATGACATATTTACCAATGCCAAGGCGTAATTCCACCACAAGACATAATTTCTTACATATCATAAAATATCTGAAGTTTAGTTTAGGTGTCTCAGTTGATCAGATTCTATATTACATGTATCAGTATTCATTGTGTTCTGCTCAAATAATTTTGTGTAGCTTCTAGTTAATGAAAACAAGATTAATTCCTATTGGCTTTGAAGTCCCAGTCCATAGCACTATATGTTGAAATGAATCAAGAGTGTATAGTTTAAAAAAAATTTTTTTTTTATCTGAAAGATAGAGATACAGAGTTCTCATCAGCTAGGTGACTTCCTGAATACCCCCAACAGCCAGAACTGTGACAACCCTAAACTAGACGCTGGAAACTCAATCTGGATCCCACATGGATTTCTGCATTGGTGAGAAGGCTGGAGTCAGGACCCAGAGTTAGAAATCAAACCCAAGAACTCTAAGGTGGGACCTCAATACCTTTTGTTTACTTATTTGCTTACCTGTTTATTTGAAACAGAATGAAAGAGAGGAAGAGAGAGAGAGTTAGAGAAGATTGCTCCAGCCCCCATTATTTGGTTTGGTCCACAAATGGTCATAGCAGGCATGCTTGGCCCAGGCCAAAGCAGTTGCCCAGCACTCCACCCTGGTTGGAGGGACCTGAGCAGTTGCACCCTCTTCTGCTGCCTTCTCAGATGCTTTAGCAGGAAGCTAGCTTGAACATGGAAGTGAGCACTCAGACTGGCTCTGAGTATGGAATGTCTGTGTCATACGCTATGGCCTGACCTTCTGAGTCACAGTGCAGCTCCACCAGGTTAAATGTGGAACCCCATGAATCTTAGAATAAATAAGTGTGTACCAAACTTTTTAGTGCAATTTTACATAGATATTATAACCTAGGGAGATATCATGTTAATGTTTAGTACAGGTATCTTCTATATGAATTTGGCTCTTTTTTGGGGGAGGGTGATTTTTAGTATCACTCTTGTTACTGAACTTTATCTTTTTCATGGAACCATTAGATTCTACAGAGGGAATACAACCAAAATTTTTAATTTGTAGATTATTTATTCAAGGCCTACTAGACCATAAATATAAAAGAATCTAGCTGAACTTTTGAATTATAATTTTATATTTCTGGTTTTTTGTAACCCTAAAAATATTAATGCTTGAAACTACATTCAGATTTTGGAAAGTCACAATATCCAGAGTGTTAATTGTCTTTTTCTATTCTTTGTTAAAATTTTCTAACTATATTTGGATAGAGTCTACATCCCATAATTTTCACAACATTAAAAACGTATAAAATGCAATTCCCTTCCGTTTATTTGCCACATAACTCTAATTATAAAAGTTAATGTATTTAATAAATTTATTTGTCAATGCCTGGGAAAAGTTATATAGGTTAAAGTGGCCTAAGGGAACAGTACATAACCATGGTATTCTCAGTGCCTTTGTATTAGAACCAAGATCCAGAAACTGACATTCATGATAAAGGTCAGGCCATTGTGGAACCACCTCCATCATGTTGATAAATTTCTTTCCTGGAGTGTGATAGGAAACAAATAAATGCTTATGGAAAGTGTGTGCATGAGCATCAGATGGTTATTTGAACATGTAGTTCTCCTCTTGGATGTCCTTGAACAGGCCTGTGTTGGGTGGAAAGGAGCCAAGATCATAAAGCAGACAGAAAGGACCTTAAGCACAAAGTTTAGAAAACAGAAGCTCCTTGGAACCATACGCTGTTTGGCAGGAACAAACCCTGAGTCAGCTTCTACATTTGTCCACTGTAAAGTACATTGAAGTCTTTGGCTCATCCAAGGCATAGATCTTTCTGGAAAAAAAAATCAGATATGGAGTCTTTTATTGATGTCCAAGAGAATTAGAGGTCACAGACTTTGCTTCTGGAGCAGAGAACATGGGTCGTTCACACCCTGGGTGTTGATGAACATCTTCTTCTATGGAACACTTGCTGAGGGCATGTAGACTATCACAGCACTTGTGGCAACAATGCTGAAAATGTTATTAAGAATCCTGAAATTACAGCTTTTCTACTGGTCTGAACTATGCTACTTGTTGTCATAGAGAGAAATCATACTTTATTCACAAAACAGTGCTTATGAAATAGCCATTTTCCTGTACTACGCTTTAGACTTTTTTCCTCCAGGGTGAACTGTCATGTGTAAGTATGAGGAAACTTCAAGAAGTTCATGGGGAATAAGATTTAAATTTATGTCTTAGTATCAAAACTTTTGAGATACCTGTGTAGTTTATTCTGTAACACCCTTTCCATAAATTTTTGAAACACTACTCCTGTTACGCTTGTAACAAGTTCAGAGTGTCCCTGGGATTAGCTGTTGACTCAGTTCTGTAGCATTAGGAAGTGTGGTTGGGAAGGGTAGGGAGTAGTCGGCTGGCGTGTATCATTCTCAGCCTAGAATGACTTTTAGAGTCCTCTTTTGATGCAGCAGTGTCCTTCGCTAATGTTTCTTCCCTTTTCTGAACTGCTTCCATCCATTCCTTGGCAAGTGTGCTGTCTTGCATGTCAGGAAACACAGCCCCTTGTTTCTCAAAGATGCATGTTCTCTCTCTCTCTCTCTCATTCTCTCTCTCTCTCTCTCTCTCTCTCTCTCTCTCTCTCTCTCTCTCACACACACACACACACACACACACACACACAAGGCTTTTCCTGCTAATTTTAGGTGACTCTTCCCTAACTTCAAGTGTCTGGACAGTTCTCTTTTAACCAAAACAGATGAAAGGCCCTCACTTTCCCTGGAGGATCTGAAGTCTTTTACTAAAGCTGTCAATTTAGATGACAGCTGTTGTTGTTTTTTTTTTTTTAATAGAACCCCCAATGCAATTCTGTACAGTAGATCCCTGATTTGGGTGGGTATACTGGGGCATTCCCCATAACGAAGAAAATCTGCTGCTTTGGTGTTGGACTGCCAGAACTACAGGTGATGGTTTAACCTAGTAAACCACAATGCCAGCCATTGAACTTATCTCTTTTAAAAAATATATATATTATTAATAGAAGATTTATTTGTTTGAAGGCAGACCAAGCAGGCAGAAAGAGAGAGAGAGAGAGAGAGAGAGAGAGAGAGAGAGAGAGAGAGAGAGAGAGGGATTATGAATCTTCTGTCTGCTGGTTCAGTGCCTACAGCTGATCTGGGCTGAAGCAAGGAACCCAAAACTCCATGTAGGTCTCCCATGAGGATCCCAAGCACTTGGGGCATCTTCCCACTGATTTCCAAGGTGTAGCAGCAGAGAACTGGATCAGAAGCAGAGTAGTCAGGACTCAGATTCCCATGCTCAGGGTTGTTTGTATTGCAGATGGCAGTTTTCCACACTGTGCCACAGCATGGGATGCTAAACTTATGTTTTAATTCTAGTTTCTATGCTTGAACTTTTTGAAAACTTCCCTTGGATATTTGTATAAATCTGCTACTGTACATGCAAGCAAGACAGATATCAGAAATAACTATTGCTCTTTGTGATTCTAAATTATCCCAACAATGTTTTTGTGGTGTCCCTTTATTACTAAATAACTAACTTGAATATGAAATGTCTTAGCAATCACAAGACCATTTCTAAGTATGCATTGCTGCATATAACATTGACTTTATCTCTTTGTCATATCACACAAGCATGACAAATATTTTAGCTAATCAACCCATAGTTATAGAGTTCCTACTAATGTAGATACATTCACATTAACTATCAATTCATAGTTTGAAGTATTTAAGATCTAATAGCAGAAGGGCTCTATTTCTAGGCATTCTTTTCTTTATCCTCAGGATTTTTTTTATGTTTTTATTGATGGTAGGCTACGATCTACAACTGTTAGAGTTGGATAGGCCATATTTGATGGGATTTTAGTCGAAAGTAATTATTTGAAGCAGAATCATCTGTACCATTTATGAACATGACTTAAAAATCTTGTATTCATGTGACAGTCTCATTCACATTTAGTCTCTGCATCAGACATTCCGCAGAAGCATTTCAGGGCATTCCTGCAGACACTGGCGAGATCTTCTAGAAAAGACAAGACAGTCTACTTCTGTACAATGAAAAGGAAGCGATAATTAGCAGATCACTTTTAGCAGGATCCTGAGGTATGTGTCATGACCACAAGTCAGGTTAGATTTCAGTGCCTCCAAGTACACTCTGATCTCTGAATGACATCATTTGCTAGGACGTCCAGAGTGTGGAGGAGGAAAAACCCTGTCTTGGACCCCAGGAGATACCAAGCTCACTCAAGCACCTTTCGGTCCTAAATGCACGCTTCTGTTTCCCAGAAACGGAGGTTTTTCTCAGGTGGGGATTCACAGAACTGCCCATGAAGAAAGGTTTGGCGTGGATGCCTCAGCCACAAGCCCTCTGTTGCACGTGTCGGTTCAGAGAGGATGTCCTTTCCTTGTTTTGTAACACAAACGTGGGGAAGATAGGCCAGCAGCTCTTCCAGCTCCCCACCTGAAAGGAGATGTTGATGATCAGCTCTCACACATTGTTACAGGAGCTGGCTGAGCCGGGATTTCTTTATTGGTCAAGTGGAAGTGATTAGACTGACACCTCGAGAGGCTGCTATGAGGATTAGCTGATTCAACATGGAAGTGGTCAATGACTACGACTGTTTACTGTCATACTCACAGTCTGAGATGTTTACAAGGATTAAAGCACCATGTAAACTGCCTGGCTCTGTGCCTGGTACCACAGAGGCCCTGGATAGCGGAGACTGTCACTGATAGTGCCACTTAAATAGATGCACCTCTTCTGTCCTTCATCGTTCTGGTAGAAAGAACTGGAACTGCAAGGAAGTTAACGTGGAAAGAGACTTATTTAAGATCTGCCATATTTTAGGCCCTATATATACATGACGTTTAATACTTCCATTTCTCTTTGAGGTCACTGTGTTATATTCAGTCTGTCAGATGAGAGAATTGGGAGACGTTAAAACAGTGCATCTAAAGGAAATGAGCAAAAACGCAGATGAAGAAGGGAAGAAAGGAAGAAGCAAAAAATAAATAAATAAAACCATAAAATATTCTTGCTATCTGTCATATTAAATTCATTTGACTTATTTAACTTTCTATCTATTTGGCCTATGGAATTTCAAGCAATATTGACCAGTTCATTATACTGTATGATTTAAACATTGATTACCATACATGGGGAATTTTTTATGACTAGTCTGCATTTTACATATTTCAATTTTTTAAGCATTCAGTAACTCATTTTTTCTAAACAAATGAATGATACTTCATCCATTCTACACCTCTTCTGTGGTTTCCCGGGGCTACACCTGGTACCATTTTTTTTTCATACCGTCAATTGACACAAGAATTGGGACACAATATTTAATCAGTTTTAACAGATTAGGTGTTGATATTAGTTGAAAACTATTTCCACAAATTGAGAATTGCTTTTCCCTCAAAGGAAATGAGCTGATGTCTAAGATGGCAACCTGCTCAAGAACAGAATTTGTAGGGAGCCCTTATTTTCCCCCAAGAGGACGGCATGCGGGTTTGAATTCCTGTTCTCCATCAAAAGAAACCCTCTCCCTATTAGCTAAACGCAAAACACTCACAACATGATATCCTGAACTGGTAGGAGTGACAGTTCCCCAGGTCTGGGGTTCTTATTGCTCACCCACTTGGGACTTTTAAAAAGAATGTGACCACACAAAACGAAGAGTAATTTGTCTCGAAGGGAGTATTATTCTCACAATGAGAAATTCTGTTATTCTTAGAGAAAGTGAGACCTACATTGTGCAACTTTTATTGAATATCAGATCTCAAGTGCTTTTTTTTTGTGGGAGAGCGAGATGTGGTGTATGAGTGTGTGCCTATCAATTCTGTGAGAAATGCAGAAGGATTTTATATATCTGAACATACATGTTCATATATACATGTGTGCATGCATGTGTATGCTTGACTATGTATATGTATATGCCTATAATTTGCAATTAGAAACAGGAAAGATACATACTTCATAACCTTAAAAAGTGATTTTCTCATGGTAGTTAACACTTTAGGAGGATCTTTGTTAGTAAGGATGTGTGTGTGCTCTATGTCTCTGGAGCTATGTTGCAAAGATAATTTCTAAGCCTTTTTGTCAGTGAGAAAGAAGTTAAGGTAGCGATAAGGATGCTTCTAACTTTGTTTACACTAGCAAGTTACCCTGTCCCTCTGGTAGCATGATTGGTGATAGAAATTACTTTTTGCAGATTCAGAAAGTTGCCAATATCCATCTCAGAGATGGAAAGTAGTACTGTGCTCCAGAACAGTTACATATAACCTGGCAGAGAAGCCTGGGTTGCATGCACCCTCATTTTGTTTGTCGGCCAGGATATTCTGTGCAGTGCACACAGTGTAGACCCTTCAGTGAAGGCCCACATGTGACAACTGCATTGACTGCCTGTTTGCATCAAGATGTGGGTATGAGTAGAGTTGATTAGTGTTGCAGACAGAAAGAATGAACTGTTATAACATTTTTTTCCACACAGCGCTCTTTAAGATGGGGGCAGGTTGCATAAATGAGCAGCTGTGTGAAATGCCTCTTTTGTACCTCTGTCGGGTTTCTTCTCCACTCTGGTTCCTGCTCTGTACGTAGAGATTAGGATTCATGGCTTTTGACCAGTTTCACAAAGGTGCAGCCTCAATGGTGACAGTCTCGTATTTCATTTCTTATTCCAGAGATTTCTCTAACCCCGTAATTGAACACTCCCAAAAGTCACTCAACTCTCGTATGTGCCAGGGTAGATGAACTGAATGACTGTTAGTAGCATTAATACATGAGGGGACCATCTTGGATCAGTGGGGCCAGGATTTGTTGGGTAAATGTGCCCAGCTCTCTTCCCCTGTCTGAAGAGTTCTAGAACACATTTCCTAAGGTTCTTTCAGGGACCCCAAGGAACCCAACTTCACTCATCCTTTGCTCTGGCTAATGGCGTTCCTGCCTTTCCTATGTTAACCCTTGCTACTTCCTGAATGAGCCCTTGTGGATAGTCTCTGACATTGTTTGTTTTTTAGGGCAATACATACTAAACCATTCACACAGACTAGGCCAGTGGTTCTTGGGGTCTGAAAAGTTAGGACCACATGTTCCTACTGCTGTCAGGTTTGTGATTTTTCCAGACAAACTTTAAGCTCATTTTTTTTCATTTTCTGATTTTTAGAAAAGATTTATTTGTTTATTTATGTGGAAGAGTTACAGAGAAAGCAGCACAGGGAGACTGACAGGCTGATTTGTTTCTAAAAGCACACAACAGGCAGGACTGGACCAGGCTGAAGCCTGGAGCCCAGAGCCCCATGCCCGCCTCTCCTTGGATAGCCATCCTCTGCTGGCTTGGCAGGTGCATCAGGAGGAAGCTGGATCTGAAGAAGAGGAGCCAAGACTCAAACCAGCACTCATAAAGAAGTGGCTTAACCCACTGCACCACAACACTCACACTTATTACTTAATCTTTAAATAGTAGTGATTTTAAAGTGATTTTTTTTACCCTGGGTGTTGGTTTGCTTTGTGGGGGCTATTTGAGTAGGAAAACCTCACATGTAAGATGGATTCTGCCTTGTGGAATTAAAGGTGTGGCATCCTCCCCTCAGGTCAGCCAGAAACTAGATATCCTGAGGACAGTGCCAGACATTTTTCCAATACCCATCAAACATTTCCAATAACCATAAAACACCAGTTTTTAGCTAACACTATACCGTTAAAATGTAAGGATTTCTAGTCTTTCTTCCTTTCATAGCTATCCACACCATCTTAAAATGTTTATCCTAACATTATTTTTACTAAATAAAAATCAGATTTGATCCCCCCCAAAGAATGTTATTTTAGCGTCATTTTGTGTTTCATAAATGATGTAACTGTTCACTGCCTATACCTAATCAATGACTGTGATTAGAGTTATGGACAGACTTAACTCATATGGTTCTCTAAATGAGAGATTCATTTGTTGCCATTCAGATGTACTTCTGAGTACTTATGTATGTATTTTAAAATTAATATTTAAAGTTTGCCAAGGGAATGGTGCTAATTGCTGCAAGAGCCTCGGAGGTATCCAGAACAGTAAATGATGCAGCGCAAAGGCCAGAGGCCTGATCAATAAGCAGAAGATGCCAGGATAAGCTCTGAGTCCAGCTCATCAGCTCACTAGCACTGTCTGTTTCAAGACAGTCTGGCCTACATACAGGCAAATAGCTAAGCAGAAAAAAACAAGATGAAAGTAAAGTGTAGCCTGGAGAACCAAGGAGAATGTGCTCATACAAGCTCATCTTTACATGATAATAACAAAACTTAATTAAAAATCACTGGTATTTTCTCTATTTGTTTCCTAGGCAGAAAGCTCAAATACCAGACTGTCTGATTCAAAACGGAACACCTGGAAACCCTAATTATTTGGTTTGCACAGTGATTTATGTTGTTAGGCACATCAAGACATTTGGGGACTAGGAGGGTAGGGGTGAGGGGAGCCAAGAAAGATTCAACAGAAAACGACCTTTACTTCCAAATTTTTTTCATATTTTTAATTGGGCTAAATATGTTTCTCAGAAAAGGAAATGTTTCCACTTGCTGTATGTTAAGACTGCCCATCTTTTCCCAATTGCATTTCTACATTTGCCTTAAAGAATGTTTTCTGTTGACTTATTTCTGTGCTTATAAAAACACTGAGCCTTGTCAAATGTGATTTTGGTGTTTGTGACTTAGAGATCTGTCCTCATTTTGAAAAATAAATAAATAAATAAACAAACACCATTATGGCCCAATCAGTAGGGTGGTAAGAATGCTGGAGTGTAGGCCTAAGTGGCTTTCTTTGAATCTCCCAGCCCTGCCACTTCTCAGCAGTGTAGACAAAGCAGTTACCTTCTTCTTGCCTTTATGTACTCGGCTATGAAATAAGGGCAATGAAAACACTGTCTTAAAAGATTTTGTTGTGAGGGTTTAGGAGCCACCCCTAATATTTGTGCATTCTAAGGGAAGAGTAAAGGTGGAGGCCACTATAGAAAATCTAATGCTAACTTAAACTGTGGCAAGTCACTAAGTAAGCTAAATTCTGTCTGCCTATCTTGACAAATATACCTTCAAATTCTTGCATCTTGGGTTTAAGTTTAGAATGCTCGGACTCCTTAGAATTCAGTGTTGGAATGTGGAAACATGGGTAGAAATAGACCTCATCTCTAGATCAGAAGCAGAGTGGCTGGGACTTGAACAAGTGTCCAAATGGGAAGGCAACACTGTAGATGACGTTTTAACATACTGGGCTACAACACTGGCCCCTACTTTTATTATTAAGTGCCTACTGGATATTAACATTGAACACAAAATAACTTTTTTTAAAGAAAATTATTGATGATTAGGGATTGTTATTTTGATGGGCATTCAAACCAACAATTGTTCAGCTGTTGGGAGGTAAAATCCATTTGGAAATCCATATCTCTCCATCAAGCATGAGGAAGCCATGCTGATCTGAAATGGGAAGGCTGGATAAGAACTTAACAATCAGATAATCAATGCACGTAATTATGCACTCTAAAGCAACAAATATTTTAGGCCAGATAGAGTTTAGAAAGAACATAGTACTTGGGGATCTGAACATAGTTGTCATTGTGTGTAGGGCAGGGCACTCAGGAAAGTGGAGAGAATGGATAAATTGGAACGAATGAGATCATCAGTAGCTAAATTATATACTTGAAATGCCATACTTTCCACCTGATGAACTGAAACCCAGGTTGTACAGATTCCTAAGGTGGAAGGAAAGGTAGCTGACAAGACATGAGTAGGATTTCATCTGGACAGTATTGATCTAAAGGCTCACAGGCCAGGAAAAGCAAGTACACAGAGGAAGAAAGCTCTTGCACAGGTACAAAGTCAACTGCCAGAAACCCCGAAGCCTTGTGTCTAGAAGGTCCCGACAGTACTCCTCTGCTTCCCGCCTGCACTGTTTCATTCTGCCACGTGAATACGCTCATCCCTTAGAACTTAGATGAGGTGTCCTAACACTCTTGAAATCTCTGCTCAAATGTCACTCTAATGCAGAAGATCCTCTTCATGTCTCTGCAGTGTTTTAGAAGGATAGAGCAGTCAACACATTGAGTTACTGACTGGTTTGCCAAATAGATGGTTTTTAATCTTTATCATGACTCTGAATCAACTGGAGGGCTTACTGAAAACACCAAACTCTGAGTCTCATTGCCATGGCTTATTATTGAGAAGGTTTTATAATAATTTTTATGTCACATTCCAAGACAAAAGATGATGTAACTGGTTTGGAGATCCCACTCTGAGAACCGCTGATCTGATAGACTATAAACCTCTTGTGGAAAGGTGTTTCATAAGTCAGGAGTTAAAATGGCTGTGCTTTAATTTTCTCAAGTTATTTTATTAGCAGCACAAAGGATCACTTCCTGCCAACATTGTATTTGAAGCCCACCTCATTTCAGTTTATGTACTGGAACTCACTTCCAAGATTATAGGTGCAGGAAGAACATATAACTTGGATCATAGGAGAAGATATGGACTTGGTGTAGATCAGGCTTATAAAGCACTTTGGATTGTGAATTCTCAGCTCCTCGAAAATAAGTACTTCTTAATGATTACATCAAGAGCTAATGACAGGTACCATCATTACACTGACCGTATAGATAGGATGATTCAGTGGTAGCAGCTGATTTCTAACCAAGCATTCATGCATCTTTACGCCTGAGAGCCCTTTCAGAGCTGTGGAAGCTTCACTGTCTGGAAGGACAGGCTCAGGGAGAGGAAGCCCTTTGTCTGCCCAGGACTATTTGGATTTATAGCATCATTCATGAACCATGCAACATTATCAGCTTAAAAATTAGCCTGCAATGTGTTTCTTGAATTTCAACCCCCCACCAACAGCTGCTTTGGCAGGACCAAGAGTGGATGGTTTCTTGTACTTTACACAGCCTGTGGACCCAACACTCTTCATCCCTGTGAGTGCTAGGGAGTTAAAGCAGACCTCAGCCAGCGACTTCGGGGAGTTTTGCATAATTGTGGTACTTCACCTTCCTCTTAGTAAACTTCTAAGACAAGTCCTACACTCTCAAAATCCCCAGCAGGAAGGAGTCCCAGTTGCCTTCAGCAGAAGCCTGCTCAAGAATATACTTATTTCTGAAGATGTTCCAACAAATATGGAGGCCAAGAAGTATAAACAATATGGATGAAAATTTTAAGGAATATGACAGATTCTAGACAACCCAAAGGGTCAAATGTTCAACCAAAAAATGTTCCTGGGCAACCAAACTGGAGCTGGCCATAAGTCTTCTACCTCTAGATTTCTGTAGTTTAGAATATTCATCACCATTCCAAGAGATTGCACTTGGCATACTCCCATTGGCAAATGAGCCCAAAAGATCAGGATGGGAGGAATTGGACAGACCCTGAGATTCAACTCCAGATTTTACCCTAAAATCTTTAATGTGATGCCAGCAGCATGACTTTTCAGACTAATCCTCTGGCTGCAGCTCCAGTATCCCATATGGGTGCCAGTTTTAGTCCCACTACTCCACTTCTCATGTAGATACCTGCATACAGATTTGGAAGGCCGCAGAGAATGGCTCAGGTCCTTGGATCTCTGCACCCATGTAAGAGACCCAGAAGAAGCTCCTGGCTCCTGGCTTCAGCTCAGTTCTGCTCCGGCTGTTGGGGTCAGTATGTGTGTGTGTGGTCATTGGCATATATGGTAGCTCTTTCAAGAACTTCAGAATGATTCTGCAACAATGATGGATCATGAAAGCATTATGATAAGTGAAATAAGCCAGGTACAAAAGGCAAAGTGTTATCTGGCTCTACTTATATGAAATACCTAAAATTAAAAAAAGAAACTAGAGTGCATCATAGTTTTCCTAGAACTTGAGGAATGGAAATATTAGGTATTATTGTGTAATAGGTACAGAGCTTGAGTATGGAGTCAAGGAAAAGGTTTGGAAATGGAAAGTGAGAATAGTTGATTAAAGTCATAAATGGACTTAATGCCACTAATTTGTATATTTGAAATTCGTTCATGTACTATGTTTTATGTTGTATCTATTTCACCAAAATTAAAAAAAATAATAACAAAACATGTTGTCCACACTAAGCCAGGCATTTTAAAGTGCTTTTCATCGATGCCGATGGCAAAGGACCCTGGGCTTCCAGCCTTCCTTCCCTTGATGAACATTCAGAAACGACTGTTTTCTCTTAGCCAGGCCAGGTCACATGAGAGGTAAAGGAAGGAAGACTGAAGAAGCTCAATGTTGCAGAGTCCATGGGCCTGCCAGTTATCCTCCAGTGCCATGTAACGTGTCTGTCTTATCTGCTTGTGACCGAGCTATCTGCTTTGTCTGCTCCTATGCTCCAGGGAACCTTGGAAACGGGTTCGAGTACTTAAACTGAGAGGAGGTGGTCTGCATGCATGATGGGAGTGGCAACAGTTTGTGCTTCTGCTAAAACAAGTTAAGATAAGCGAAGCGCGTCCACTGTAATACTCTAAGTTGTGAAATCTGTAGCCTCCGAATCGTCGTTGATCATTTTTGTCTCCCAAGACACTAATGGAAATTGAAGTAAACAAACCTGTCCATTTTAAGAACGGAAAAAGATCCTCAGCAGTGACATGTTTCACACAGATTGCTACATGAATAAAATATGTCCCATGTTTTTAAACAGGTCATCCATTAAGGGTTCAAAGGACAACAGGAAATATTGCAGTTAGAAGGGGGATAGGGTGTTGTTTAAGCAATGTCTCATTAACAAATGAGGGCTCAAATGGCACATGATAGTCTAACAACATAATTTTATATTAGAGGAGATTAAACAAGACTCATGTTTCCCCCATTTGAAGGTTCACAAACCAAATGTGGCACAAAGTGCACAGGAAGATAAACTTGAGAGGAACACAACCTGTCATGGTGATGGAGAGGGCTGCTTTTCACCCAACAGTGTTCGGAAATGGAGATAATCCTGAAATAAATGATGCTGCATGAGGTCTGCCAGCCTAGGGAATTAGGAAGACGTTACTGTGTGTTGCAGAAACAGTGAACACCACTGCTACCAAATTTGACTGTTGTAATTCTATATACTTTCCACGAGCCCTCACGAGGGACATGTTCCATAAGAAAGTGTGGTGTCATTTTTAGTAATGAGGCTTCCAAGGTGTTACAAGGTGAGGCAAATCACCACGTGTGCTATATTCCTGGAAGTGAATTTTAAGACTGCAAAATCAGCAGGATCATTTTCTGGAACACCTTAGGATTCCACCCACACACGTTCAGTTTCTCCCTGCCCTACTCAATTTATATAGTGCTTTTAAGATAGACTCAACCAACAGCTGACAAAAGTTAAGGGAGGGATTTAAAATCTAAAATACGATGGTTAGAAGCGGCTTACGAGAATGGCAAGTGTTTTCAAATGAGTATAGATTGTTAAACACTTTATGTCAAAATCAACAACTTACAGCATTGGATTTATTTGTTGTCTATTTTAAGGTTTTTTTTTAAATGGATATATACATTCACAACAATTCATGCAAATGGGACACGTTTCTGATCGTGTTTTATTTATTCGTTTAAATTTATATAAAATGGACACATTTCATATGTCGCACAGTAGATTTAAGAGCACAGTGGTATTTTTGGTATTTTACAACCTGTTTGGTTACTTAAGAGAAATCACTAGAAATTTTTATATCATCAACATAATTTGATGATATGTTTAGCAGCTGAAGAGAGTCCTGTGTTGCCACACAGCTTGAAAACACCATTAGATTTTTAACCTGGTCCTCCCACTCATATCAGTAGCACTGCTATAAGCATCATCAGCCAGATCCTGTTGTAGTTCCTTCATTGTCGATGAGGGCAAAGGTCTCAAAGTGAAAAGACTGGAAATACGTTTCAGTAAAATTTTATTCCTTCTGATATACATTCACAGTTTATATCAGCAGGTTCTAAGAAACTCACTTTCTCACTCTTGCTACCACTGCATAGTATTATGATTAAAAAAGCATATCAGTACTGTACAGAGAAAATTGTGACCATGTTATTGTTTGAATTTCTTTAATAACATATACACTTCAGTAAGTTATCATACCACACTTCAAATTTAAAAGAAGTAAAACAATCACCTGTTATAGTTAGTATTTATATTTTCTTAATGATTTATGTTACATTAATATATTGGTGATAATGATATTTTATATACATAAATGCTCACTCATAAAAATGTTACAAACACTATTTTCAGTTTTCTCTTAAATTTTCTTTTCTGCCTGTAGAAATGATATCTTTTGATGTTATAGAATTTTTATAGCTTCTGTTTATCTGTAGTTCTGGAATTAATAAGTATGTCTCGTCTTCATTTAGAAAAAATTTAGTAGTTCACATTAGTGCTTTTGATTCTTGTGAAATTTATTTTACAGTGCCTTAGGATCGAGGCGATTCTTATTTCTTTCAAAGTACAAAGTATTAGCTCATTTGATCAACATTAATTGCTGATCTAATCGTAAATATTTGTGTATTTTTCAGAATTCAATGTTCTATTTCTGGTCATGGAATATCAGTCCCCCTTTTGACCTGTTTTTCTGTGCCTTACGCCCATAATATTGTCAGCTGACTTAATGATTTTCTGTTCTCAAAGTTTAGAGCCTCTTTGTCAAGTCTTTTTCTCTCCGCAAGAATCTGAAATTGAAATTATTACAAAAAGATTAAATTCATATATAGAAGGGAAGTGATGTTATGCTAATATTGACTTTTCCCACAGAGTAACTGGCTGGTTTCTCAATGCAAATCTTCTTTTTCAGTGTATGTAGAATTCTTTTAGTTTTATAAATTTCATAAGAATTTAAAAAGAAATCAGTCCTCGAAAGTTTATAATTTTTATTCTTATGAATGGAATTAGCATATCATAGAGGGAATGCAGTCAATTAAAAAACTCAGGAAGTACAAATTTTCAATCAAACTTGAGCATGCCACAATGAATTCTTGAATTCAAATTTCATCCTGCCTTTTTAGAGTGCAGCTGTGCTCGTACCAAGAAGCCTAAGTGCCCATGGGGTGGTGGGGTCGGGGGCTGAGAGACCCTCTCCCTGGACTCTCGCCTCTAGGAATTCTAGACAATGGTACTTTCTTTTCCCTTCCTCTCTCTGAGTATTTTTTTCTCTCCAATACTGCCAGCCTGCCTCACCTTGTAACCCAAGTATACTTTTCTTTCTTAAATCACATTTCAGTGAAAGCAAAACCCAGAGGGTCAGGTACCTGTAGGCAACTTCTGCTGTCAGGAGACAGTACCCACATCTAAGGCAGGGGGAACACAGGATTAATTGGCTATCTACTGAGACAGGGGAATCAGAAAAGGAAATAAGATGCAAGTAAATACTTGAGTTAATTTTCTCAGTCTATGTGTATTAGTCTTCATATATCAAATAGCTCAATTTGCTGTGCTCTCATTAGTTATGTGTTTCTATGTCATTAGAACTTGATTCTCAAAAATTATACTGCAAATTATATATATGTATATATATATATATTTATTGTATAGGTATTTAAAGACTCATTCATTTATTTATTTGAAAAGCATAGTTGAGAATGATGCAGAAAGAGAGAGAGGTCTTCTGTCTTTTGGTTCACTCCGCAGAAGGCCACAATGGGCAGGACTGAGCCAGTCCAAAGCAAGGATCACCACCTTCATTCCCTTGTGGGTGACATTTATTTTCATTCATATTCAGATGCAGTACATTTTTCTGGATCATGTGCTGTCTTTAGGGGGAACACTGGCAAGTCCTAAATGCCAGCATTCCCAGGTAACCAGTAGACAGTAACACGAGGGATCCTCATGGCTTCTACTTCTCTTTTGTCCATATCTGTAATTCTCATGGTGTGATCCCTGGATCAGCAGAATCAATATCACTTGGGAACTCCTTAAAAAGGCAAATTGTTGGTCTGCATTCAGCCCTATTGAGCTCTCAATTGGAGCCCAGCAGTCTGTAACAAACCTTCCAGTGATTTCAGTAAATACCAAAGAACCACGACTCTGTTATAATCAGGCTCTCATCCAGCTCTTGGATACTTCTGGATTTCCGAAATCTGCAGGTGATTCAAAATCACCATTATGGCTTAGGTATAAATGTGTCTCATCAGCACAACAGAATCTTTCTGTAGATAAATTTGTATCTTTAGAGAAATATCCCCCTTTTTTACTGCTGATTCTAGAACTTGGCATGTAGGAAAGAAATATTTATTTAGAAAAATTCACTTACTTATGAACATAATCTTTATATAATCTTTTACAATCATTTTAAGTTGTTCATATTATAAAATGTCTTATGATTAATCCTTTTGTAAGATTAATTGCGAAGATCAAAGTCTCCTGGTTTTCTCTCTCTGAAGCTTTGTGTTCTTCTGTTGCATTACAATACTAGAAATAACATCTTTGTATTTCAAAATCCAACTCTATTGCTACTTTGGGAAATTAACTTGTTTTTAGGATTTCATTTCCGTAAGAGACATATGAAGAAATTGGATTTCAGTGGATAATAACTATTTTCAAAGACATTTGTTCCTGGAATTCCTTCCTGAAACATTGCCTGGAAAATGATCAAAGTGGAGAGTTTAGATGGTGTCTGCCCAGAACAGACACCAGTGTTTAAAATCTCACCTGAGTCTTTGTGATATAGCTCTTTATAGAGATGATCATGTGTAAACTTGTCCATATATGCTTGAATTTTAGTAAGTGCATTATAATCAATATAAAAGAGTGTAAAATAGTGGGAAAACATTCAGAAAATGTTTATTTCATTTATTTTTAAAACGATTTATTTTTATTGGAAAGGCAGATAGATATACACAGAGGAGGAGAGACAGAGGGGAAGATCTTCTGTCCAATGGTTCACTCCCCAAGTGACCGCAACGGCTGGTGCTGCGCCAATCTGAAGCCAGGAGCCAGGAGCTCTTCCAGGTCTCCCATGCTGGTGCAGTGTCCCAAGGCTTTGGGCCATACTTGACTGCTTTCCCAGGTCACAAGCAGGGAGCTGGATGGGAAGCAGGTTGGCCAGGATTAGAACCGGTGCCCATATGGTTTCCCGGGCGTTCAAGGCGAGGACTTTAACCACTATGCTATCGCGCCGGGCCCTGTTTCATTTATTTTTATCTCTGCATAGTAGCTCCTTTTTAACAAGCCATGATGACAATTATTAATTATATACATGATCATGTATAAGTCAGCATCTCCACATACAGAATGCAAACGATAATCGCCCCCTCACAGCATTACCAAGAGTAATGAACATGTGCACAGAATCCCCGCCTCCTAACTAGGAAGATGTCACTCACATAACATGTCATAAAATGAATTTGTTGGAAGCTTCGTTAGTCTGAATGGTCAAGGGAAATTGATTCAGCCTCTGTACAGATCAGTCTCTCTGGGAACAGGAACGCATATATTTTGTCCCAGCTCCAGTTGCAGGTTCCTGATAACACATACTTTAGATGGAAGCAAGTATTGGTTTCAGTACTTTATCCTTTCCACCAATGTAAAAGACCCAGTTTGAATTCCTAGTCTCAGTCTGCCCAGCCATAGCTTTTGCTGGTATTTGAGGAGTGAGCCCGAGTTCTCTCCCTTACCCAAATACATAAATTAAACACATTGATAAAGAAATGCCTTAACAACAGAAAGCATAACAACATCGTTTAACACAGTTTTACGTGACCTAAGAGCCTTTGGGTATGAAGCCCTAAAGACAAGAAAAACTATTTTTATGGTTCAGTTTGATCAAGGAAAAGTCATACAGAAGTGTCACAGTGATACTAAAGTGGGAAGGAGAACCTAGCAAGGTGCATTTGTTCAGATTCCTCTTCATTTCTGTGCTGCATTCCTTCCTTCCATGTATGGGGCAGGGCACCTGTCACTGAGTCCTCTGACGGCTGACCCTCAGGGAGGTGTCTCCAACACCGACCTCTTCTGATCTCACCGCTCGATTTAGGGGAGAGGAATTCTCGTTTCTATGACAAGCCTCGTAAAAGAAAAAGGAGCATGAAAAAGGAGAGCAGGAGGTCAGGGAGCCCTTGCCTCCGAGATCCTTACAGTCTCCTTCAGTTCAAAGTGAAACTAGTTGTCACTTGATATCCATGGGGAATTGGATCAGTCTCCATCATCCTCACAAGTATCAGAAGCTGTAGATGTTTACATTTGCTATTTAAAACCCAGCCCTCCCTATACCTTAAATTTTTTCCTGTATTCCTTTAGTGTGATCTAAATGCTGTATAAATAGGTATTATGGTATTTTTAAAGGTTTATTTATCCATTTCTGACCCTAGTTTTACTTTATTTGAAAGGTAGAGTTACAGAAAGAAAGAGAAGAGAGAGATCTTCTGTTGTTTAATTCCACAAATGACTGCAACCACTGGGCTTGGTCCTGTTTGAAGCCCGGAGCCTCCTCTGGGATTCCGGAGGAGGAGACTGTTGCTTCCCCAGATGCATTAGCAGGGGCCTGGATCAGAAGCAGAGCAGCCAGGACTGAAACTGGCATCCACATGGGATGCTGACACCGCAGACAGAGGTTGGCTTGCTCTGCCATGACACTGTTTAGAGTATAATGACAACAAAATAGACTGTAGATATTTGTCACAAATGAAGTTTTCTTTTTCTCAAGTTTGTCAATTCTTAGCTGACTGTGTGCATAAGGACTGCACTGATAGAGAAGCTCAATTGTTGTCCTCATGCCACCATGCTAACGCGGAGGTATTGTTTCCTGAGCACCAACACCCCTCAATAAGCCATTGGATTGCATTTCAGGGGACATAGAAGAAAACTGGGAGAAAGGTGTGACATCTAGGCAGAGAGTTACCATGTGCCTTACTAAGGATACAAAGAATAAAGTGCAGAATAAGTCATTAAATAGAACCAGCTATATTTATCTCCAGCAACCTGTATCAGGGTCTATGTCGACTGTCCCTTTCTTCTTTCTTACACCTAGGGATACTTTTTTTTCCACCGTAAAAGTGTGATTATCAAGAACCCCACTGTTATAAATTTCTGGAAGTTCAATGCTTGAGAGGTAGCAATCTCAGAGATCTTGCCACTGTGGCTTAGTGCCACTTACTATCCCAAGAGTATGTGGGTGATTGCACGAAGGGAAAAAGCAAGTCGGCTTGCTGAACATCTTTTCAGGGTATGGTCCCCTCATCCCTCAGCAGTGCCCTAGTGAAGGCATTCACAACAATATATTTTGCCAACTCTATTCTACTTTCCAATCTGCTTCAGTTATGATTTAGTTATAGATCATATGGCTGAACTGTCACCATTCCCAATCCTGTATCCTACTGTTCCTTCTTCCAGGGGATTTGTGGAGGGACTCTATTTTACTGGTGGGATTGCACTGGACACTTTTAGGATAATCAACTAGGAAAAAGATGATGGATTCTCTTTAAGGGGTCAAATCTCAGGTCTCCTTCTATACTATATGTGTTTGATACTTCTACGTTTCCTGGTTGCCAATTCCTCCTACTCTCTTTTCTTCTAGGCATTTAAAATGATGTTTTATTTTGACCTTATCAGAACTTTGACCAGCACCCTATTTTATACAAAGCTCCTTTCTTGCTAGTGAGCATCTGCCTGGCTATATTTGATGTCCTGGGGCTGAGCTATTCTTTCTGGCAGTTAGTAATATATTTAAGTGACTCTGGAGTCTTGGCTTTTAACACTCATCCAATTATAAGGTTCAGGTCTAGAGTTGAACTATGTGTTTATAGCTGTTATTCAACTCTTTGGGTAGAGCTCAAGTCTGTCAGACATATTAATAATACATTGAGGTAGATGAAATCTGTCATTTTTTCCTTCTTTTGGAATTCACATTTTGGTGAAAATGATTGCATTTCACCTAATTTATTGATAGAACTTGTCATATGCATCTGTGTCATTGTGATTTGCTTTGATTTGTGCTTTGGTTTTGACTCTTATCTGTGAATTGTGTGCTTTTAAAAACTGGAAAGCGACTGTAGGTGATCTCTATTTCAGAAAGAAAAGGCCATGAAGTAAAAAAAAGATATGTTTAATGTTAAAATTCAAATCCAGAAAGGGCAAGAAATATCTTTGCTTCTAACATAGTTCTCTCAACTATTGGACGGGGATTTCTCTCTTGACCATGATAAAATTCTCAACAACGTGAACACCTGACCAATACTAGACACTATTTCAAATGCCGACCTCTGGCCACATTTCCATCTTCACATAATAGATGTCATTTCTAAATTTTGTATGTTTCTCTCTCTCTCTCTTTCTCTCTATTTTTTGCTCCTGTATCTTTCTTGTCATTGAGTACTTAATTTCTCTATAATTATTTCTTCAAGTTAGAATATTGAAGTGTTCCATTTCATTGTTCAGTAATACAGAATGTTTTACTGTAATGTAGATCTCTTTTAGCCCTATAGGCTGAAATGTCTTTGCAAGATAGACGAACATATGGTGCCAAAGCATAGCGTGAACACAGAGCAGGATTCAAGAAAGCTGAAGAGCTTGAAGCCATTCAAGGACAAGAGAGTTAGTGGGAAGATTTCAGGAAAGTTTGGAGATCCAATCATGACTAATAATCATGCGGTTCATGATCTCAGACTCCACTGGTGAGAGAAACAGGAGAAATAAGAAAGTGCTGTTTCCCGGGGGTTTAATTCACCCCGTGAGAAAGACAAAGTGAAAAATTCCGTAGATGATTTTCATAAACTATGTTTCAGAGTATTTGATTACTGGTGAAAATGAAGAGAAATGTTGGGGGGGGGGAGAGTATGAATTGCAGTAGTTTCACTTTGTTTCGTTAAAAGGAAGATGAAATCCATGTGAAGAATGAATAATGTAAAAATAATGATCTCATCATCTGTGTGGTGCTCCTTAGTTCGCAGTTATGCCTGCATGTGGCCTTGGCATTCAGATTGGATTGACCTTTACCCCCTGCAGTTTGTGACATGACTGTGGTCAGTACAACACGTCTCTTCATTGGTCACATGGTGCATTGTGAGCAGCTGGAGTGCTAGCTCTGCCGGATTCAGACAGTGTGGTTTCCAGTCCTGCACTCCCACTGCTCCCCTCCACTGTGCTGTGCTTGCTCCTACCTTACCTTGCAGTTTCCTGCACTTCACTTGGGGGTTGCACAGCCACAGTCTGTGTGTGTGTGTGTGTGTGTTATCCCTTCTTACGTGGCTCCTTTTGCAACACTGGCACAGGCTCTCTCTACTTCTGGGCCTACGGCTCCTTTTTCACTCATCACCCCTTCCTTTTCTTCTTTGCCCAAATCAAAAAGAAGCCTTTGTGAGCGGAGCTTGTTTACTGTACAGATCTCTAACACTTTATGAACTTGATTGCAGAACCCATGTCAGCACAAGTCAAACACCTGACCTGCTGGCTAATTGGGGGGTTCCTCAGGTTTGGTCACTTGTTAAAATGACTCAGAAAACTTGGGAGGGCATTTTCATGAATACATCAGGTTGACTGTAGAGGATACATCTCAGAAACAGCCAAGTGGAAGACATGCACAGAGCAAGGAAAGAGTGAAGGCACGGTTGCGTTCTGTTGATTCCCACCCTCCCTGCCTCTGATGGGTGGGTTCACCTGCTCTCAACTTCTTTGAAGTCAGTTGTTCTGAGTTTTTATGGGTGTGCCATTGCAAAGACATTGCTGATGAAATGTTTGACCATTCAATTTTTTGTCTCAGTCTCTGTCCCCTCCCTGACAGTAAGGGCTAAATGCCAATGATGTAATCACATGACCGCATCCCCTGGCAACCTGCCCCCATCTAAAGCCTTCTAGGGGGCCAATCAACAGACCAGCTCATTGGCATAAAATCGGTTGTATTTCAAGGGACTTCCTGTGAATGACAAAAGAAATTCCTCTTTTTTATTGTTACTATTATTTTCCATGATGTAGTTTTACAGATATAGAGATTATTCCCTTCCCCTTCACTTTCTCCCTTTCCATTTTTTGCTCCCACCATTTTCATGCATATTATTACCATAGTACAGTCCTTTAGTAACCTTTACAAGTTGAACTTTGTGCTATTTAAATGTATGCTGGCCGAGGTAGAAAATCTAATATTATACTGTCAAGGTATGTTTAGCAGTTTCATTGGGAGCCCTCCTTTTATTTGGTAGTAGAGATGCACACTGCAACATGTGTTTACTTCCAAGTATGCTAATCTCCGTTACACAGTTCATCTTGAGGATGTATGTTTGTTCTTGTTTACCTATACATTTATTTTATATTTTGCGTGAGAGTTGTCTTATATCAAAGAGAGCGTATGATATTAGTCCTTTTGAGACTAGCCAGAATATTACAACAGTTCTGTGTCAGAAGTAGACACAAAATAATGTATTTACTGTATCACAATATCACTTTTGAAATTAAAAATTTCACAATCAACACTATTCCTGTGTCCTGCCTTAACACACATTTCTGTCCGATCAGTAAGTACATCCACGTTAGGCATCTTGCATTTGCCCTCCAGAACTACTCTCCGTCTTCTTTCCATTCTGTCAATGCAGGGAAACTGGTCAGTATGGACCGAGTTGCCCTGTCTTTTGAGTTTATTTAGTGGGCTGTTCTACCAGGAAGTCCACGGAAAGGAAGAGAACAAAAGCACGGCATTGGTTTCTTGTTGCTGCTCCCACTTTCTCTTCCTTACTCCTTTCCTTCTTTCGGGACTGTGCGTGGTACTGTGCTTACTTACAGTGCAGTATTGCACGGACTAGCCTCAGGGAATGGCATTAGCTCTGGTTGTGGCTAAACGCTTGCCACAACTTCTTAAACACCTTCTCTGTTAAACCTGTTTACACTCCATCTGTTTTCTGTGGAGACTCTGACTCACACAACTTCCCATGGAGCTGTTTTATGCAGATATGTTTTCAGTAATAAAAGGATACTTCAAAAAGTTTATAGAAAATGAAATCAAAATACAAATTTGTTTTTGGTGCAGACGTTTTTGAAATCCATACACTTTTTATTCATTATATATACATACATATTTTTTCCATGAATTAAGACTCATATTTATGCAGCTTTTAACCTTTATATAAAAAAATGATTTCTTTTTTTTTTTTTAATTATTTATTGTTTAACTTCAGTAATTACATTGTATTATGTGACACAATTACATAGATACTTGGGTTCTCCCCACCCCTCCCCAAACCCTCCCACCATGGTGGATTCCTCCACCTTGTTGCATAACCACAGCTCAAGTTCAGTTGAGATTTCCCCATTGCAAGCGTATACCAAACATAGAGTCCAGCATCTTATTGTCCCGTCAAGTTCAACGGCTTCTTAGGTATACCCTCTCTGGTCTGATGACAGAGCCAGCAGAGCATCATCCCAGTCAATTGAAAGCTCCAACATACCATCAGCAAAAATTTACATCATTATGGAATTAATTGACATAGTAATGAGTAACCAATATGTTAAAAGTAAATGCGGGTTCCCAGCCACCTTCTGTGACCACCTCACCTATACTTCAATTTTAGTTTATACACAACATATAACATTCAAAACATAACATGTTATACTTAACATCATATCATCTTAAATTAAGGCAAACATGTGGTATTTAACCTTTTGGGATTGGCTCATTTCCCTTAGCATTATGGTTTCCAGTTTGGCCCATTTGGCCACAAAGAACTGCATTTTGTTTTTTTTAATAGCTGAGTAGTATTCCATGGAGTAGATGAACCATAGCTTTCTTATCCAATCCTCTGTTGATGGGCATTTTGGTTGTTTCCATGTTTTTGCAATTACTGATTGTGCTGCTATGAACATAGGAGTGCATGTTGGTTTCTCATAGAACAAGTGTTCTGGATATATTCCTAGGAGTGCTATTGCTGGATCATACGGTATGTTGAATTTGAGTTGTTTGAATATTCTCCATACTGATTTCCATAGAGGCTGTACCAGCCTGCAGCCCCACCAGCAGTGGAGTAGGGTTCCCTTTTCCCCGCAACCTCGCCAACAAGTGTCGTTGGTGCTTTTATTCATGTGGGCCAGTCTTACTGGCGTTAGGTGGTACCTCATTGATGTTTTGAAAAAAAAATGATTTCAATGTGTTAGTACTTGAACCTGAAAGCAAGCTGTTTTCTTCAATATAAAGTCATACATGGCACAAAACACTCAAGATTCACTGGATTAGAACTTTTTCATCTCATAACCTTTTTACACAAAAGAGTCCCTAGTGCACCACTCTCTGAGAATTTACAACATTCAAGCTGATCAGGGCCACAAAGAAATGGGGTTACTTGAGGTCTCGGACAACGGAAGAAGACTTGTCCGTAAGAAGTTTACCATGGTCTTCACCACGACCCAAGTTCAGAAGATCTTAATTAGAACATGCAACTCCACTCAGTCAGTTAAATCTTTAATGTTGTTCAAAGCTAGGTCTGAGGTGAGGGCCTCAGCTTGGGAATCCCAAACACCCAAAAGAAGCAAAGAACCTTCCACCATAACCTTGTCTGTCATTTTTCTCCTGTCATGTTTACTCAGCTGTCACAGCTGGAGCTGTCATCCATGCTGGTGGTCACTGTAGAAAATGGGTTAAGGATTTGCGAACGGTTTGTCTGGATGTTATGGGCAAACGAGTATCTACAGGCATTTCTGCATGTTGTTCAGAAACTGGTTCAGTATGTCTGATGAAGCTACTGTGAAACTTGGAGTTCTTCCTATGTTTACCTCTTTTAAAAAATGATAAACCGTGGCCCGATTCATGAATTTGTAAACTCCAGATACCTGATGTTGATACATGTGAAATATGAGGTCATGCCCCAAGTAAGGAAAGATCACCAACTTTCACAAGTTTGCGTTTTATAAAACTACTTCAAACCAGAAGGTTCATTCTGATGTTGCCTTGGTTATTTTTCTCCACATTACTTCTCCCCCCACTCCCGACTCCCGTTTGTGAAAACACAGTACACCTTTAAGATATCTATCAAGGTAGCTGTGAAAAATGGCCCTGTTGTAACTGAAGGAACTTCATTATATTGGAGTGTTTTTTCTGAAGTATGAAAAATGGCCATCAAAACAGTAGAGCTGCACGGCTAAGAGTTCTCCCAGCTCTCCACTCTGCTCATCTTATTTGTTGACTCTCATTTCCATGACACTTTCTAACTGCAGAAAGCTCCCTGGGTGCAGCCTGCTCATTCCTTGTTGCCCTTCAGTGGGAGAGCATCTCTACTTTCAATTCTTCAGTTACTCGCTTGAATGAGTTATGCATTTTTAACATCTTTCTCTTTATCTCTTTTGCCTCATGTGCTTTTACTGCTTTTTAGCCCCTCTCAAACTCTTTCTAGAGTAAGATAGAATGTCACATAATGTACATATTTTTTGAAGTTTCAAACGTAAGACATTAAAATGCTCTGGTTTGTAGGAAGATACGGTGTGTTTAGGACTGCTTTGAAAATGCAGTCCTGAACTGCCTCACACGGATAAGCTCTAATGCTATGACCGTTTCTTCATCCTCTGCAAGAAAGAATGGCCCTCAAATTCTGTTTCATGAACATGTCATTCCAACACTGAAACTTGTCATGATTAACATCAAACTCAGAACTTTCTCCTACCAGCAGGGAAGAACAAAAATCCTTCAAACGCCTGCTGCTGTCTGTGATATACTTACACCTAGGAAACAATCATACTATGTGTATGTGAGTGCACACCTGTGCCCAGAAATATGTGTCATGCAGAGGAATTATTTATTTATCTATCTATCTATTTATTTATTATTGTGTGAATCTCTCAATTCTCTGGTTGCCCATATTCACAATTTTCAAATCCTGGATTTTTTTTTCTTTGAAATGATTCCATTGCCATTCCACTATTTTTTCTTTTTCTCTAGATCACTGCCACTCACTTCTTGCCTGCTCCAATGCCAGCTCAATACATTTCCCTATTACTTTTTCCCTACCTGAATTATGGACTATTCAGTGGCAGGAATTACACCTCATAGCTTGTCATTCTTGACCTAGCCTAGACATATGAGGGGTCTTCAAAAATGTGAAGAGAAATATGCATCATGAAGTCAAACAAACTATGCATGAATTTCAGAGATTTTTTGGTAACAAAATAAACTTAGCTTTTAATATTTTTTTTTCCTGTGACCTTTTTGAAATGCTCTTGTATGGTTCTTTTCTGCAAAGCACATTGTTAATCTGGGCCCTCAATTCTGGTACTCTTTAACATTTTGTTGGCCACACTTCAGTTATCTGCACATGATGAACAGCTGTTTTGAGTTTCCTTACAGGAGAACATCTTTCTGTGTGTCTCTTGGATAACTCATTGCTTTCATTGGTTGCCATTGGCTGGAAAGCACACAGCTTATCAATGTGTTTTGTTCATGATTATCTGGCATCCCAGGCATGATATTATAACATAATTGATGTTTCCTATTTACTAATGGGTGTTACATCATTATTATTTTAAAGGAAAGATGCTGCTGAAGTGACAACTGATTAAAGATCTGTGATTGAGGTTGAGGGCCTGTGAATGTTGGAAGAATATTTGTTACTAACGCGTTCTGTGCAGGCTGGTATGCTATGATGGGCTACAGATGCCTTTCTTCTCTGTTAATATTGGCAAATTTGATGCGGCTACCCAAGCATTGAGATACGCAACTTGAATGTGTATTTATGTCTTCCTACCTGCCAAAGAGCAAAACATTTACTACCTATGATGAAATGTGAATGAAAAAGGAAAGACGCTTTTATGAAATTATACATGGTAAATGAATATAACACACACACACACAAGTATTTCCATTTGTTTCTATCAAGTGTTTTTAAATGAAAATGTTAGCCCAAGTATGAGGAAACTAAACATCTTATCTAGCTACTATGATTTGTTATGACAGGACTTGAGCTGCAGTGTCTGAATTGTTAGTCATTCATTTTTCAATTCTAGGAGCTCCCTGTACTATCAGTTCTTAGGAATATGGCCAAGACTGCTGTTACTAGAGCAGTTACTGGGTAGGTTATACATAACCTAAGGTAATAATACATGATCTACTTGGGCCAAGGAGTTGTAAGTGAAAGTGGATACACTTTTATTAAAATATAACACATTTGTTTTCCCATAGTTATTCATAAGGATCTAAATTGTAGCTCATTTGTCAGTTGGAGGTCCCAGAAAGCATTCAGCAGCACTGGGGATAATCCCTGTCATAAGTGTGACTCAGAAAAGAAAACACCATCACTATCATCATCAACAAATGCAAAACCATTGTGGTTTGCGGTAGTTGCTGTGTGAGGAGTTCTTGATGCTCTCATACATGCCTGATCTCTCCTAACAAAGCACTCGGAGTCATTTTGAGTCAGCATCTATCGCACTGGCTGTCTCATGTAAGTTGCTCAATGGTTTTGTTTGTATTTGACTTGTGTGAAAAATAAGTGTATATTCTGTAAGTATCTATTTCAAACAGACATATAAATACAAGATTAGGTAATAGCATATGCAAAAGTGATGTATGTACATATACTGTTGTTAAGTTATATTTTGATGAACTTCAAAATAGTTGCTAATTTCTTTATGCCGATGGCAAATCTAAACCGTAAACAAAGGTAAAAGGTTGAACACATATCTTCCCAATTCTTCCATAACATCCATATTCCTGACTTCAGAATCAACTGCAATCAGGTTTTGTATGAATACTCACAGAAATATATTTTCACATATAATGTTTTTAATGGTTTTATCACCTGACAAATAATATATCTTGGATATTTCCCTTTTCAATTCTTTTACAACATTCTGTTGATTAAATTAGCCAATGGCTATAAGCATTTTAAATAAAAAATTTCTCTTTTTTTATTGAAAAAATAAATGCCCTTTATCATTTGTCTTAACTTAAGTAGTGCTTTAAACTTTATAAAAGAGAGGAATGTTACTAGGGCTTACATTATAGCTTATAATCCTATGCTTTTACAAGGAAGTAAAAACAGAATTATAATATTTTCTGACTGGGCATGGCAAACACAGACGCCTATAATGAGCAAGGAGTATAATGAATAAAATGAATAAGATGAATAAAATGAGAGAGATGTGCTGAGAAAAGCCTTTGAAGGGAAGGAGAAGTGAAGGTGGACGAGAGAGCAAGAGGAAGGATATGGAGATGGAGAGAAAAGAGGAAAGGGTGGGAGTGGGGTGGCGCAGAGGCTTGGTACCATCTAGAAAGTACAAGCCTTCATGAAAACGGCCACCCCTACTCAGCTAAAATCTGCTATTACTGCAACAACTCCGTCCGATTCTTGGAAACTATTATGTTTCAAAATAAGTCCAAAATCTCAATATTTATGTACATAATTTTGATTATTACAGGCTGCTCTGCCTTTTAAAAAAGTGTTTTTGTTTTGTTTTGAGCGATGTAGAGAGAGACGGTGATTTTCCATCCTTTGGTTCACCTCCTAAATGCCCAGAACAGCTAGGGCTGGCTGAAGGCGTAGCCAGCAGCTCCATATGGTCTCTCCCATGAGTCATGGAGCCCCAGTATTTAGGCCAATCATCTACAACCCCCAAGGGAGCCTGCCCATCAGTAGGAAGCTGTATTAGAAGCAGAAGTAGAATTTAGACTCTGGCTTTCTGATGTGCAATTAGGTGTCCCAGGTTGTGGTTTAATCCATTGTTCCACAATGCCTACCTACCCTGCGTTTGATTTCTAAAGTCATAAACAAAGTGAGAAAATTTATTGTTTTAGTGCATAAGCTGAACTTTTAGGGCCATGGAGAACTGGATATAATTAAGGGATAATTTTTACTACCGTCTTTTAAGATAAAGAGGACAATAGAAGCACACAGTTTGAACATAACTAGCGAAATTTAAGTATTTATTGTTGACTTGTCTGAGTGATCTAAATGTGCTTCACACTGTGGAACACTTCCTGCCTTTAATTATGTTTTTTTTTAAACCTGTACAAACAGCTGCAGTTCACTGAAATCCTCAAAGAAGAATATTTTAGCATAATTGGGTTGCTGCTCAGCTTTGTGCTGTAAACCCATCGAGCATCATATAAAAAGGAGATTTGGACAATTCTGGTTTACCTTCTCCTCCCAAACCAGACTTCAAAATGGAGTTTTTTACATTAATGTGGTAGCCATTACACTTCAGTGTGGTACTAACTGAAAGGAATTCAACACAGCAAATCATAATACTTGAAAAACAAGCAGATTATTCAAAATTTTAAAAATATAATTTCTCACCATGTTTTTTTCATAACTGATTGATTTTTCACTGGACATTTTGAGCTATCAAAAAGATAAAAAAATAACCCATGTATGAACATTAAAATGAAGTTCTGCAGCACACTCTACACCCAGGTGCTTTCCCTCCCTCAGTGAGTCCTAAAATTACACAGGAACAGACTGTACACTTGTTAGGTAGAAAGTTATTGATTATAAAGAATGTTTTGAAATTCAGGTTTCTTTGATTAGTAAAGCTAATCATGTCTCAAAGGACAGAAACTTATTTGGAGAAAAATGTTTTAAGATTGAGTGCATACTTACTTATAAGTAACAATCCAATAACTTGGTTGACCCAAAACGTGATCAAGATTTGAAAGCTTCTCTTTGATACAAGGATTCCATGATGAAATGAAAAGTTGTGATGGAACCAGCTGGTTGGTTCTTGCTCCATTTGGTTATATATATAGTAAGAAAACTTCATATTTTTGTGTGTATGAATACCTCCTTTCCAAACTTGGTAATTTTGAAGAGTCTAATAATAACTGAAATACGTTTTTAAAAACCTGCCAAGAGAACTGACTTTTCTGTCTGATTTAACTCATGTAACTATTAGATTTAATCTGTTTAGTTGGGGAGAAATTAGTTTGTGACTGTAAATGGCTGTCTGAAATAATCACATACAAACGAATAGAGCAGTTTTTAGAACTTTTTGTGTTATCAGATTTTTCTTTCCTCATGGTAAAAAATATATATATATGTGTCTCCTTCTGTGTTAGGGTTCCTAGACACAGCTACTTCACAGCACCTAGAGGTAACCTCTCCTCCTACCAGCAGTGGCAAGAACATTAGTTTGACAATGCCTTCATCACATAAACTAGAATATTCCAGGTTAAATGTCTTCCCACAGCAATCAGAGCTCCTGGCAAAATTCCACTTTAACTAGACCAATGACTTCCTCAGAGAAATGCTTAATAAGTTCCCTTGTAGCCTGTGGGGCGACATGACTCGGTTCTGGCTGGTAGCAGGGAGGCAGGAGTGATGTCCTCAGCTTCCAGGTGATGCCTTAGGAGAGACGCTATATGCATTTTACCTGCTGCTCAGACCATGGGCTTGACCTTAAAAACATTTTAATATGACCCCAACTGCGTGAATTTCAGTAACTGTTTTTTTTATTTGATCTTCAGAACCAAGTAATAACTGAAGCAAGACTCAATTTTGGCTGTATGACAAACGTTAAATTTTTTAGTAGTGCAGTAGATTATAAAGCTGAAAGAACTTATGAAGGTCAATGCCAGATATCATGGATAGTTTATGTATCAGCATAAAAAGATGTAAATATATATGAATAACTGAAGTAGATGATCATAGCAAAATTGAAGAGAAACAATCTTATCATGATCAACTATCAAGGGAAGTGAGTGTGAAGATTGGGACAGTAAAAACGAGTGTCATTTATTTTCCTTTATGAAATCCAACACAGATAGCTCATTACATCAGAAGCTCAGTAGAGTTGTTTTATGTTTGCCTGAATAACCTCAAAGAGACACCATTAAAGGTGGTTTGGGGTAATGTAATGAGATTGAGTGTGATTTGTTTGAGGAGTTGGGTGATATGGATTTCATTTTATGCCTCACGTATTTAAAAAAAAAAAAACAGCATGTACAGAGGACAGGCATTTGTTACAACAGTTAATTCACATCTTGGAATCCCTGAATCCTAAAGCAGAGCTTATGATTTGAAATGCGACTGTTTTACTTAGGATCCAGTTTCCGGCTCATGTGCTTGAGTCCTTATAACTGAACCTGAGAAAACTGGATTGAGTTTATAGCTTCAGTTTCAGGTGTAGGCAGCTATGGACTGAACCAGTGGATAGAAAATCTCTGTCATTTTCATTCTTCTTAATTTTAAGATTTGTGTATTTATTTTAAAGAGTTATAGAGAGGGGGAGAGATAAAGAGAAAGAGAAACACAGGGAGATGTCCCATTTACTCTCCAAACGACTGCGGTGGCCAGGACTGAGCCGGGGTGAATCCAGGAGCCTGGAGCTTCCGCTGCATTTCACCTGTGAATGTCAAGGCCCAAACACTTGGACTGTCTTCTTGCTTTCTTAGGCACATTATCAAGCAGATGGATAGAAATGAAGCAGTGAACTCACGGATTGGCACCCATACAAAGGCTGGCAATGCAGGAAGCAGCTTCACTTGCAATGCCACAGTGCTGGGCCATCATTGTCTCTTTCTCTTTACTTTTCAGATAAAATGGAAAAAAAAGGGAGAAAAGTTCAAATTACATGTACTAACATGATACAATAGCAACAATAAGTTGCATATGCATCAGTTAAGTTGTCTTCGCTGTTATCATTAGTGTAATCTAGAGTTCAAGGGAACTCTAGCTTATTTTGATTTATTCTGGTCAAATGAATAGAACAAGCTATGCTTGAAGGCTTGGCCAACTTCTGAGAGATCATAAAAAGCCTCTTACTCAGGAGGTCTTCTCTGCATGTAACTTCAAACCTTTTTCCATTCCACTACACAAGTACAACACGAACCATATTTTTTCATATAGCGTTTTATAGATTATACCTTGGGAAACAAATAAATTCAGGGAAGCTAAGACATACCTCTATAGAGACACATTTGCTTGCAAAGTAGAGGTGTCATTGTGACTTAGACATGTACACGTCCATTAACTATGCTTTGCTACCCATAGTATCTACTTTTCTGTCTCTAGTGGTCTTTTCCTTGCAAAACCTGGATATTGATAGTAAGCCTAAAGTGACAGAAAGATCTCTCTCTCTCTGTCTGTCATTTTTAAAAAATGTCTCTATGTTCTCTAAGTTTTATTCACCGAAGATAGTTTTTCTTTCCCTTGTAAACTTAATTTGTCCCATGAGTTTTCTGTTAACTTAAAATCACATATCCCAATATCACTCACTAGGATAATCTCTATCTTGAGTTCATACCACCAACACATGCGAATCAAACTTCTGAATTTTGTTGCCGCTAATTTTTTTACCTCACTGGTGTCCTGCTGTAGCTGATGGCTTGGGGATGTGAGCAGACACTATATTCTTTTTATTTCCTTTTCATATTTGCCACTTTTTTCTCTTTTGGTAGCCTGAAATTGACAGTTTGACTTTATAGAGAAATAAAGGAGAGGTTACAGGCTAAAGGATTATAGAACAATTTTCTGTTGGTAGGTAGTTTTATGTTGTTATGGCTTCTTTAGAGAACCCCATAATTGGGGATCTTTTCTTTGTAGTTCTCTTGACCTGAGTGAACAAAAAGTTGTGTTCCTTTTGTTGTTGTTATTTTTTTTTCTTTAAAGATCAATTTATGTATTTAGAAGTTATTTTTACAATGAGAAGAAGGGAGAGAAAGAGGTGAGAAATATTTGATTTACTACTTCTCTTTCCTATAGCCCTCATAGCAGGGTTGAGCCAAGAGCTTCATCTGGGTCATCCATGTGAGTGGCAGATGGCCAAGCACTTGGGCCATCTTCTGCTGCTTTTCCCAGGCCATTAGCAGGGAGCTGGATGGGAAATAAAGCAAGCAGGACTCAAACAAGCACCCGCATAAGATTCTGGTGATGGATTTATTCACTATACCACAGCACCTGCTAATGAGAAACTAGTCTAACACACACTCATTTCCTTTTCAAAAAGATACTAAGTTGAGGGCTCTCCATAAAATCAGAATATGAGGTAAATAATGAATGCAATCTTAGCATAGGCATATCACAAATGTTTTTAGCATTTTAAATATAATCTCTTGCTAGCTATAGTTCAAGCTTAATGGAACGTTGTTGTATTTCTGCTTATAAAATTCACAAGTCTGTAAGGAAAGCAGTTTTTGAAGGGTATCTTTTTTTTAGGCCACCCACATGTGGAGTTTTATCATGCTATCCTTATTTTCAATATAGTTTTACTTTATAGCAAACAAATTCTCATAAATATACCCATAAAAAGACCTGCACAAAACAGCTGGATGTAAATTTTAAACTTCTTTTTTTTTTTAGGATGTACCCATCTGTCCAAAAATGTATTTCAAATGTTAAAACCCTTAGCGTATGCAATACTTCCATTTGATGTGATTTTGTGGTCAGGTAGAGCGTAAGTTCATCAGCAGACATAATGAAGTAGTAACCCTTTCTAAGGGTCAGTCATTGTCTAAAGAAGCCACTTAAACATGAGAGGTATTTAGTGAACATCTGGTAACTGTAGTAGTCCCTTTTTCATGACTGAAACAGAACATCCAAGACTGGGTACTTTAAAGAAATGACAGTCACTTAGGTCGTAGTTGGGGAGGCTGCCGTTTCAAACAGCATGATGCCAGCTCTGGGGAGCTCAACTGCATAGGTTCACGATGGATGGCATCATGGCAGGATTGCATAAAGAAGAAAAGGTCATAGGGCAATATAGGGATCCAGGGCATAGGGAGAGGCTAAGGTGACCACCGTCTAGTCCTGTTCCCCAACATTCTTCACATTGTCTTACTGGGACCAAGTTTTCAACACACAAACCATTAAGGAAGACAAACCACAACTAAACCATAGTTATCTGTGACCCCATTATCTGAATAAACTCTCAAATTTAAATTGTAATGCTTTTAAATCCATCACTACCCTCTCTGCATAGTAGTGGAATTATAAAAGGAACCCTCACTGTACACCATAATGAAATAGATTCTAACAATTAATGTAGTTTGAAATGAGCTGTGCATATTTAATAACAGGGGTTATAGGTGCACACTGCTGTTTTCATTGTAGGGACAGAATGGTTTTTTTTTTTTTTTCAATAACATTAAAGAGGCAGCTGTACCTTTGAGTGAAATAGCTCATCCTCTCTTCCTATTCTGGTCAGACTTGTTCTGAGCGAAGTCCATTCCAATCAGTTTGATTCATTATTTCTCACTGGGTTGAAAGCTGGGTATTTCTACTCAACAGGTAGGAATTTCATGTGACTTCTCAAGGTCACACAACAAATCTGTAACGGAGAATCACATGTAGTAAGAGAAACGGATTTAAAGCTCTTTGGCTCAGCATCCCTTTCTTTGCCATTCACTAGCCAAGAAGGGAAATGTATATAGCTACGTAATCTATTCTCAATAAATTAAAGATTCCTGAAGCCTGTGATACGTTCATTTGAGTCAGAAAAAGATTATACTAGAAATATTAAAGCTTCTTCCTATCTATTATAGATTAGAAGCAAATATAAATATTACTGCTGCCATCTCCCCCAACAAACAGTGTAAAGATTAATGCACGCCTATCTAAAATGTGGTGTGGTTCTTTTCCTTTTTGTGGCAATTCGTGTCACATCTCTGTATTATCCAGCATTGCTGTTCTTGATTCAGTAGCTGTGGTTTTCCCTGACCTTCAGGGAATGCATCCCCAAATCACTTGTAGATGCACGCTGTATCCTCTGTTCATTGTGCTTTTTTCTTATACATACATATTCATCATACAGTTTAACTTAGGAGTTCATCACAGTAAGATGTTAAGCACAGTAGCTAATAATGAAAGAGGACACTTGTAGCAACATACTGTAAAATTACTTGGTAGCCTCACTGCTCTGCATTTTGGGATCATTATGGAGTAAAATAGGTGTCAGTTGGACACAAGCACGGTGAAACTGTGACACTTGGTTTGGTAACGCAGCATGCCACAATGTGGCTAATAAGTGGGAAGCATAAAGAATGTGGATACTTTGGAAAAGTGATTCACAGGGGAAATCACAGAGAGCTCATCAGGTTACTCAGAACTGCACACAGCAGGACGCATAGACATGGATGATTTCGCATCAAGGAACAAAACCACAGAAAGTAAAATGAGGGGAAAGGGAGGACCATGGTACACAGTACTCAACTCCCTTATACTGTGTAGTATTTCAGAGGTATCAAGCTAAAACTTTATTTCCAAGAACCCCTTTCTTTATGCGCTTCTGGTAAGAGGATAGTAGGATATAGCCGCTACTGTGCGTGGTGGCCTCTGATGTGCTGATCCTGGCAGGGATGCTAGCTAGTTCTGGAATGTTCTCAATCTCCTCCACTCTGGCTTGCTCTTCTCCATACCTGCCACCCTGATAACCAACCCCATAGGCCTATCCCTAGAGGTTGATTGCAGACCCACAGAAGCAGGATGTACATGTTTTGGTCAGGCTACTATCTCACGTGTGTGTGTGTGTGTGTGTGTGTGTGTGTGTGTGTGTAGGAGGGACACTTTACCTAAGATGGAGTCCACCTCAACATGGAGTCCCTCCTGTCAGGCCTGTTATTTCTTAGGCATTTAATACTAAAAACAAAACAAAACAAAAACTCTCTTAGCAATAATTTTGCTTTTTATCTTTGTACCACACACATTGGTATGATGTATTTTCATTCCAAGGAAATTGTGAAATATTTATTTGTCATTTTAAATTTATTTATTTATTTATTTAAAAGGGAGAGTGGGAGCAGGAGAGATTTTTTTCAGAGAGCTTCCACCTGCTGATTCATTTCCCAAATGGCCAGGAATGTATTTGACCAAAGCCATGTGCCAGAAACTCAATCCATGTTTGCCATGAGACTGACAAGCACTTGAGTTATCACCTGCTACCTCTTAGAGTATTTGTTAGCAGAAACCTGGATCTGGGAACAGAGTCAGAGGTTTGAACCCAGACTCTCTGATAGGGCACGGGGGTGTCTCAATCGGCAGTTTAGCTAGCAGGCCAAAACAAAAAAATCTGTCCTCAAAAAGTTTTCCTTTTGATTTGTTCTTCATTCAATAGTGTGCTGTTGCTTCTCCATATATATATATACTTTATAGACTAGCTTGTATTATCGCCTTCTCATTTTACTTTATTGGGGCCAGGAAGATCCATGAGGTTATTTTGACTTTTTGAATTTGTTGAGACTCATTTTGTTGCCTGATATAAGATCTGTTGCTCAAAATATTCCCTGTACTGAAACAAAAATGTGTGTTCCACAACTGTTGCGTGCAGTGTTGCATAAATGTCTATTAGATCCATTTGATGTACTGTGTACTTCAACACTGATAGTTTTTTGTTGATTTTCTATCTGAATGCTCTTTCTATTGATGGAAGTTGGGTATACAATCCCCCTTATTATTGCACTTGAGTTTATCTTTTCATTTAAATATAAAAATGCTTGTTTTTAAAGCTGCCCTACATCCTTAGAGATATATGCATTTATGGTCATCATATCTTTTGTTGATTTGATACCTTCTTCATTATGAGTTGACTATATTTCTTTTTTACACTTTCTGTCTTAGCATCTATTTTGTCCAATATAAATATGACTAGTCCTTCTCACTTTTGGTTTTTCTTTTCAAGTTTTCACTTTTAGCCTGTGAGGATCTTTACTGATTAAGCCAATCCATCCAGGCACTCTGTTTTTATTTGGGGTTTTAATCCATTTATGTTCAAAGCTATTACTGATAAGCAACGACTTTGCTGTCATTTTTTTTCTTTAAAATATTCTTTCTGTTTATTTTGAAAATCTTTTGTTTTTTTCTTAATGGATTGTTACGGTTTCACATGGATTGCCATCTTTCTTTGTTTCTGTATGTAGCACACTCTCCGTTTTGTAAGGCTTGCCTGCTGGTGATGAATTCCTTTGGATTTTATAGTTCTGGATAGACTTTATTTGTACTTCTTTTATGAAAGATGGCTTCACGGAGTGAAGTGTTCTTGGCTGGCAGTCCGTCTTACCAGAGCATGGAATGTTATCATTCCATTTGCTCTTCATCTCTCAGATTTTTGTTGAAGAAACAAAAATTCTGCCTTTATTCTAATGAGGGTTTCTCTGAAACTTACGTCACTGTTTTTTTTGGGGGGGGGAATTTTAGAATTTTCTTACTGTACTATACTTTTTAGAGTTTGACTAGGATGTCAAACGCCCGTGATCTTTTCTGGACTTGCCTGTTAAGAGACCTAGTGGTCTCTTGTAGTTGAATGCTCATACCCATCTCCAGAGGAGGCAAGTTTTCAGCTGTTATCTTATTAATTCTTATTAATAGTTTTCTTGTGGATTTGCTCTTCTCATTCTAGGAGTTCCCAGGTGTTGTGGGCTAAGGAGTTGGTTAGCACTTGCTAAGCTGAGCACTACAGGCAATGGGCTTGGGGCTGAAAGCACCTGGTCTAATGGAACTCAGCTGTATCCAATATTGAGAGTGTGGGCTAAAGCGTAAACAAGAACTAGGTGAGAGGTCAACAGTGGAGGCAATAAAAGCAGGCCTCGAGAGAGGCCGGGGGGACAGACATTTTCCACCATCTCTGGTCTCCGTGTCGGTGTCTCATCCCCAGATCCTTCTTCGTGCCATGTTACCAGCCTAGCCGGCCGCGACACCCAGGTATGTGAGTATTTGTTTAATGGTGCCCCAGAGATCGTGAGGATTATTTTCATTTATTTCAAAAACCTTTTATTCTTTTCCTCCCTTCCTTTTCTTTCCTTTTGGTCTGACTGAATATTTTAAAGAGCTATCTTCAAGTTAAGATATTATTTCTTCTACTCCATCCAGTTTGTTGTTGAGGCTTTCGATTGTATTATTTTATTGAATTTGTTAAACTCGTTATATATAAGATTTCTGTTTGGTTGCTTTCTGAGGTCTTTATCTTTGTTCAACTTTTCAGTGACACACTGATTTCCTAATTTGGTTTCACTGTTTATTAGTATTATCTTGTATCTCTTTGAATATCCTATTATCATTTTTCTGCTCTCTGTGTCATCAGTTTCCTTTTATTAGTAGTCTTGTCCTAAAGTATTATCATGTACTTTTGGGGAAACACTTATTTTATTTTTTCATATTTCTTATATCCTTGTATTGATATTTATGTGTTTGGCAGAAGAGACTTAAATGGTGGTTTTGTAAATGAAAACTTTTTTATCTGAATATGTGTTCAGGTACCCATGTGACATAATATCTTTTCTTTACTCCCAGTTGGTTTCTGTCTCATAATTTTCCTAGAACTCCTTTCAGTGTCGTGGACAGTAGACTGGGTTCAGAGGGGTTACCTGATTCCCTGACATGTAACCCGCACCCCCCCCCCGTCCCGCAACTATTTCTTTGAAGCCATGGGAATGACACTAGTACTATAATCAGGTGGAGGATCTGCCCAGTCCTGTGTACAGTACCAAGTACATGCACAGTTCTGAGCACTGATGGACAGACTGGAATCTTGACCGGAGCTCCTGAAATGTCTGCTCTCAGAAGCCACGACCAATGACTCAGGTGGTATGGGAACAAGAAAGAAGAGAAGGAGAAAGAGCTCAAGTGTGGAGTGTAAGTGTCCCTGTGTTTAGAGTCTTGGGTACAGAACACATCTGCTGTTCTCTATCCTCATCCCCTGAAGTACATACCTATACAGAACACAGCTAGGGTGCCATGTTCATTGTTGTCCTGCTAGGGTTAGTTGGACTTCTGAAGCTGCAGTATTTATTTTTTATCACTAATGTGATAAATCTCTGTGTCCTCTTGCTTGGGGATGTACAAGGATAGCAATATGGATTCAGCAAGGACTCCCTTCTCAAGATGATGTTGTATTGTTGCCGTCTGTGCAGAAAGTGGGTTCTTCCACTGAATCAAAGTGACCAACCTGAGAACTTGAATCAGCTTGGATATCTGAATCCCTTATGTGTGTGGGTAGTGGATTCCTCTTACATCTGGGATTCCCATCTAAGGCAACTGTGAGATATGAACTCTGCATATTCAGTCTTTCTCCTACAATTTGGATTTCCTTTATTTATTTATTATAATTATTATTTTGGTTACTGTTTGGTTCTGCTGCTGTCACCATGCTAGCAGCTATCCTAGGTGTTTGTGTCCCACTGGGTTCCCTTTGTTTAGACGCTGAGTCTTGGTGCTTTTCCTCAGACACTCACCTCAAAAATATGACTCTCCTATGTTGCTTCACTCCACTCTCTGGTTCTGAGCACCTCGGTTTGGCTGTGATGTGAAACAAAGTTTTGTATATTTTTTCTTCTGAAATGAAATAATTAAACCAGTTTCTATTTATCTTCAAGCAAATACACTTTACAAAGTAGATGTACGCATCAATCTGAGAAATGGTGGAGATGTATGCGCTTTAATGTCTGCACACTTTACATGATCACCCACATTACTGCTTTCTCACAACATGCTCTGTGAGCAGGACGACTGCTAGCTGTTTCCCACATCGCATTTACTGCACTCCTTTTCACTTTCCTCCTAATCAGTAATATTGCAAAGCTTTCTCTAAAGGTGGGGGGGACCAGTCCCACACCCCATGTAGAATATGAAAACTAAGATCTATCCCCAACAAATGTGACCCATCTCATTGTGTGTGATCTGTAGCTGTGAAGTCAGCAGTACCTAGAAGGTCTTTAGATTTAAGTTTCATTTTAAACGTGGATGAGGAAGTGGAACTTTAGAGAAGCTGAAGTTCACACGGCCAGTCAGCAGCAATCTCTTTGGTTAGTGTTGTGGTCATTCCCTCAGTGCCCCATGTCCTGGAGCGTGAGTGGGTATGTTAGAGCCTGAGGGTCTAGAACATGCAAGAGGGTATCATTGACACCCTGGCCCTTTCTTTAACGTACAAAGTGAGGGCATGACCTACTCTGTTAGGTCTTATCCTCTGTAGGATTGTGGGACCAAGCTATGAGGCCACTCCATAACCGCCATGCCCAGAGAAGCCTCACATTGGATCTTTTCAAATGCCAATTATTTGCATGAAATTCGTAAGCAAGATTTCTGCTGACTAGCACTTTGAAAGGCTACCTTATTCCCACCCGGTTACATTCTACATCTACTGCCTCTGCTTCTCAGACATTTAACATTGAAGCTCCTACAGCTCAGAGTCTCCTCATGACTCCTAATGGGTTTCATTCTTTTATCAACTATTCACTGAGAAAAATAACTTTTCCTTTTTTCATTTGTACTAGCAGTAGCCATTTCCTAAGCATTTTAATGTTTGCTAGTCTTGGAAGAATAGTCACTCCACACACAGCATTCCCTCTCCTTCTGCTCAGGCAAATGCAAGCTTCCATTTAAAGATGCACACCTGTGCTCTTTGCTTAGCCAGCCCCCAAGGTGCAGGGATTCCACTACATTGCAAAACAGCATATTTGGCCTTTGTGTTACATGCACTTATGTCCACATTTTATGATCATTCTGGGGAGTTGTTGTGGCATAAGTCTTCTGGATTAAAGCTGAAGACTGTGGGCATGTCAAAGGCAAGAGTTTGAATTTTGCAGCCAAATAGAGCATACAGTATTATAATGGATAAAATTTACTATGCACACTATGTCAACAGTCACTTATACTCCTTTATAGCACAATTCAGAGTAGTTTTTTAAGTGGCAAGTGAAGGTTACTGTGTTTTCCTTGGCATTGCTGTCTTTGAAGGTGGGTCTTGACAACATCTTACTGGGTTGTTCTTTGGTTTCAGGCAGAGCCATACAATTTCTATTGTCTCAGCATGACTGGACCACCTTTTCATATTTCATAATGGAAAAATCATGCCATGTCTACATTTATTTCTCTGGCAGTCAGTTAATAGTGTGCTTGCAACAAAAGCTAGCATTACGTTTGTCTTCATTGAATCATATCAGGGTAATTTTCTTTTGTAGTACTATATTAGAGGAAGTAATATATAGTTTTATTTTCTCCCATTTAAGCATAAAACATGTGGTTATCTGTCTAACAGAATATACTTATTCCACAAAAGTTGCTGAAAATTCTTTTTAGATAAATTTTACTGAGTAGTTGTACTTTATGAGGGTGCTTCAAAATGCAAAAAAAAAAAAGAGAAAGAGATTGTATCAAACTTCTGATCAGTGCATAGCTGTTTTCTCACAATGTACAGTGTTTTTCACTCCCTAGTATTATGAAACACGAGTTGTATTGCCAAGATGAAAGTTCAGGTAATATGTTTGTATCAACTAGCTATTCCTCTATGACAATAGTAAAACAACTGCCCTCATAACTGTTGCCCTAAATCAGCAAACATTTATTTTCCCCTCCACATCAGTCCTCCAGCTCATGTGGTTCTGTCTCAGCCTTGGAATTTGCAGTTAGCTCTGTTTCACAGCTTTGGCTGGCTTGGGGTCTGTGGCTAACCTGGACAATCTTGGCGTGTCCGAGGTTGGAGGCTACAGCCAGGAAAATGAAAACAAGAGGTGCCTTTTAGGCCTGGAATTGTAAAATATCACTTCCATCCACATTCCATGGCCAACTAAAGTTATGCAGCAGACCAACATCAATTATACCAAGAAAAGGATTTCTGTAACCACATCTCTGCTTAAAGAATGCAATAGGGGGAGGGGATTTGACGCAGCAGTTTCGTATGTTAAGTATGCCTCCCTCACCCACCTGAGCAGCTGGCTTTGGAGTCATGGTTCCGTTCCCTGTTGCAGCTCCCTGTTATTCCTCCCTGGGAGACAGCACTGGTGGCTCCACACAGGCGGGGGCCAGGATTGTGTTCCTGCTCCAGGCTCTGCCCAGATCCAGGCAAAGCTGGATTTGTAACTGGTGTTTGGGGAGTAAACCGCTACACATGAGCTCCCTGCATCTGCCCTCCCTATGTTTCTCTATCTCTGTTTTTAACTTTGAAATAAATAAAAACAACAACAGAAACCTTAAACAATTCAACGAATAGCATATTCTCTTCATTTAATCTGATTTTAAAATTCAGGCAATCTTTTGTCATAGTTATGATATAGTCAAATTTCAAAATAAGACAGAAAAAAATGAAACAAATGTAGCAGGTCTGTCACACTATTGTCCATTTCATGTTTTATTTCTATGTGTTCTTCTAAGAGCCAAAAGTATGCTCTGACACCATGGAGAAAGTTAATTCAGAATGTCACCAAGCAATGCAAATAATTTTTAATACTTTGTTAAGTTAAAAAATGCTCAAATTTTGTTAAATAATATCACATTAATACTTTAATATATTGAAGAGGACATATTGAAATGTAATTTCATGGTTTACCTAATTACTGATCTTTGTGGGATTTAAAAAGATATTTTTGAATTTTCATGTTGAAAGTGCATTTAGATGGCTCTTTCACCCAATTTTCTCGAAATGTTGTCTATACATTTATATATGCATGTATTGATTTTTTAAAAAAATTTTGTTGTTTTCTGATACAATTTTTGTTGGCACTGGGGTTTCCCTTCCCCCTCCCCCAAGTTCCTCCTGCCTCTTCCAGTTCTTCTGCATATGTTAATTTTTGATCGAATCTTTGAGGATGAAGATTGGATAGGGGGAAGTTGATGATTATGTGTGAGAAAAGATATTCGTTATTCTAACCTCTGCACAAAGTTTTAAAATCATTTGTTTTAATTAATTTGAAAGGCAGAGAGAGAGACAGGGAGGCAGAGAGATAGAGATTCATTTTTTAACTGCCAGATCATTTTCCAAATGCCCACAGTAGCAGGGGCTAAGCCAGGCTGAGACCAGAAGCCCGGAACACGATCTGTACCTTCCTTTGAAGACAGGGTCCCAGATACTTTGGAACTGTCATCTGCTACCTCCCAAGGTTCACACTGGCAGGAAGCTGGAAACTGGAAATCATGTTGGGACTCAGACGCAGGCACGGTGATGTGGGACGCAGTCAACCCAAATGGTTTCCCAGCTTTAGAACTGAATGCCTGCCCCTGCAGTGGTTTTATAATACCTGTTTTACCTATTAAGAAACATGAATTTTAGATAGAACTTGCCCTGAGACTGGTGGAGCAGGTGTAGTCCACTTATTCTCACACATTAAACCAGTAGACAAAGCCCACATTCTTTTCATTCACTGCACTGCTCTTCTGGCTGCCACAGCTGCAAAAGTCTCATTTTAGCATTGCTTTCATGCCTAGCTTTTAATTTGTTTTAATTCAAAAGGTTAAATTTGAACTTTGCATCTCCTAAATTAGGCTATATGGATATTCCTGTGCTGTTCAGAGTATATAGATTGTGATTTCATTCACTCCTCTGTTAGTATCATGTAGTTCTTTTGTTTTCTTTTCTGCAATTACAGATGTTCACTGAATAATTATCATTTTGGTGACTACTGCGGTATCTCTGGTGACATCTTGTGATTGACATCATTATGTTTTGTGTGTAGCCATAGATATGCATTCAATAGTGAAATGACCCTGACCCATAAATGTGCACAGAATACAGGCTGAAAGGAATTTTAAACAAAGGAATGTAGAGAGCTCCCTACTTTTCATTTTTTTACAGAAACATAAACCTATTAATAAGTTCATGAATACTAAAATATAGTGATTAACAAACTCTAGTCTTGATGTTAAGTGATACAACTTGTAAGACAAGTATAGCCTAGAACATCATTTTTGAACCATGACTATAACAGTGTGCTTTGGCTTCATTTTAAAACAATTTATGGGCTATAAAGAGAATAGTAAGAGTAGTGAGCACCCATTAGACAATAAAAGTTATTTTGTAAAAATTTGTTTTTATTGGAGAGATAGATTTCCAGAGAGAAGGAGAGAGAAAGACCTTGTGTCCATCTGCTGGTTCACTCCCCAAGTGGTCACAACGGCTGGTGAGCAGATCCAAAACCAGGAGCCAGAAGCTTCTTCTAGGTCTTCCATGTGGGTGCAGGGTCCTAATGCTTTGGGCTGCCCTCTCCTGCTTTCCCAGGCCACAGTCAGGGAGCTGGATGGTAAGTGGGGCAGCTGGGACACAAACCAGCTCCCATATGGGATCCCAGCGCATGCAAAGTAAGGACGTTAGCCACTAGACTACCATGCTGGGCCCTAGACAATGAAATTTAAATACAGTCATGTGAATGTGTGCAATTGTTAGTGGACTACTCTCAGCACACATGTTTTTATTTGATCAGAAGATAAAAAGAACAGGAACCATTTAGACCCTTTTTATTTTGTTGAAGTGAATTGGAAATCAAGTGGACATCTGATTCCATTAGAACAATCAAGACTTTCCAAAGAGCAGATGGCAACATAAGACATAAGACAGTTTTTTTTTTTTAAGAATCTTGAGGCATACAATTTATCTGAATGTGTTTTGCACTTCTCTATGACTTCCTGGGTGATAGGAACTACTAGGAGACTTCAAAAAGAATTTCAAGATGTACAGTTAAAAGGTAAACTTGGAAGTGAGTTTTTGATCCAGCAGTCAATCTTCCTGTCAGGATGCCCAGAACCCATCACGGAATGCCTGGTTCAAGCCCTGACTCCACTCCCGAGTCTAGCTTTCTCTTGTTGCAGACTCTAGGAGAAAGCAGATGAGGGCTCAGGTAACTGAGTCTCTGCCACTCATTGGGGGAGACTTAGGTTCAATTGTGGTTTCCTGGCTTCTGTTTGACTCAGCTTGGTCACTGCAGACATTTGAGGATGTGTTTCTCTCTCTCTCTCTCTCTCTCTGTCTTATCCTCCCATTAAAAAAAGCAAAACACGGGTTTAAATAGCTGAAAGATAAGTTTATTTTGATGTGAAAAACTTAGAGACACATGCATTATCTTATAATACTAGCCTTCATGTACTTTCTGAAGACCCCTCATATATCGTATTTATATCCTTGCTTCCTCAGTACAGCACCAGCAACACAGCAGGTGCTCAATCAGGTTAAGACAGAGAGAACACGTTGTAATGTAACACGATATTTTTACGGAAGGTATTTTAAACCTACTACTTCTTTTCTGTTTTGTCTGTGCATCCTAAAATATACAGAAATTACTATTAGTGTTGTTTCTTACAGATTCTCCTTTGTATTTATTTCAAATCTATAGGTTTTAGACATTAAGAAAAATACATTTTTGTAGAAAAAAAAGTCAACAATGCTATGGATTAAGATCGATATGTTTTAAGTCTGTCTCAAATTTTGTGCACTCAGTTTTGACGTAAGTTCTTAGCACCAAGGCTTTACATCAAGATGCTTGTCTTGTCTGTGAAAGTATCTTTTTAAATATTTATTTTTATTAGAAAGGGATACTTCAGTTTGGAAGAATGAGAAGGAGAAACGGAGAGAGAGAGAGAGAGAGAGAGAGAGAGAGAGAGATCTTCCAACCACTGGTTCACTCCTCAAATGGCCAGAGCGACCAAGGCTGAGCTGATTCAAAGCCTGGAGCCAGGAGCATGTTTTGGGTCTTCCTTGTGGATGCAGGGTCTGCAGAATCTGTACCATGCTCCGTTGCTTTCTCAGAGTGTAAGCAAGGAGTTGGACAAGAAATAGCATCCACAGAGGATGCTGGTGCTAGCAGGGAGAAGATTAGCCTACTCTGCCACTGTGTCAGAACTGAAGAAATCTTCCATATTTAACTCACAAGTGTAGACTGTATATGGATAGGCCTACGGAACAGCAGGTTATGTTGCTACTTGGAGTGCCCACCTCCCATACTGGAGTATCTGGGGGCTTAGAGTACTGTCTCTGCGTCCGTTTCCAGCTTCCTGCTAATGTGTACTTTGGTGGGGGCAGCAGGTGATGGCTGAAGTCCATGGGTCCTTGTCATCTGTGTAAGATATTGGTTGGACTTCCTGCTTTCTGGCATCGTCTTGGTGTAACCTTGGCTCTTGCAGGTGTTTGGAGCATGAATCATCAGATAAAAGATGTTTTTCTTTCTCTTTCTGTCTTGGTCTCTCTCTTTGCCTTTTAAAGAAATAAAAAATAAATTAAAACCAGAGATTCTAGACAGTTGTTTTTAAAAGTTTGAAAAAATAGCTGAAGCCTCTTTATTTCCAAAACCTTGATTTTCCACCCGTTTCAGTTTCTCTGTCTCTGTCTCTCTGTCTCTCTCTCTCTCTCTCTCTCTCTCCCCCTCCCCCCTCTCTCACACACACACACGTGTGCTTTTAGAGTTTCATGCAGAAAATATTTTCAGTTTATAACCAGTATATTGAGATGTAACCCTACTGTAAGCTGAAGAGCATCTGTGTATCATTAAGCCAAATTATGTGAAAATATTCATTGCCTGACGTGTTTATCATCCCATTAAGCTGGTGCCATTTTTACACCTCTGCTCAAATGATGATTCCATGGGCTCTTGGTATTAGTGCGACTATTATTGCTATTTAACACTTACCTTTTGCTAGTAACAAATTTCCTTACTTTTCCTCTGTAAGAGTCTCAACGAGTGAATTTTCATCACTTACGTTCTACAAAGCCAGCCTGCTTGCTGGGGGCGGGGGGCACATTTCCTCCTTCTGAGCATTTTCACGTGAAGGAAACACCGAAGTGGAGACCTCTGCCTGTTATTTCTTTATTTACTACTTGATAATTAGGCTCCTTATCACTTCATGCTTTAACTTCTATGTTGGTTTAGGATTTAAGCATGGGAACTTTCACTCAGAAACCTCCACGTAGGAATGAATAAAATGAATGGGAATACAATATCCAGTAGTTCAGGAAAGAATTTACTACGGCTTTATTAAGTCCATAAAATTTGCAAATTACTTCATAAAGTTGCTTTATGGGTTTTGGCATTTTTATGATGTTTACAGTGTTTTCAAAGAGACAAAAGAATCCAGTCTTGTGGCAGTTCGCCAACATAAGGAGCAATTGTGCCTACAATTATGCTATTAAGTTATTAAAGGTAGTAAGGAATGTACACAAAGCAGAGTTTGAATGATCTTAAACTCTGTTTATTTGAAAAGGTTAGAAAAGGAAGATCACATCCTTTTACTCTCTTTTTTTGCTTTTAATTCATCTTTGTCTCTCCCCCCTTGGCCATATTATTTTGTTGTTAAAAAAAGTTACATCGTTTTTCTTAATAAACTTGATATCCACAGGTAGAGGAGCTTATGATTCAAATTTATGACGTTACAGAGAAGACTCTGTATATTCAAATATGAATGTGTTCAGAAAAAAAAACCAGTTTCATTTCTAGAGCCATATTTTTAGCTCCAGAATCTAATATTATAGGAGATAATGTATGTGGAACCGTCCTGATAGTGTAAAGCACTATATAAACGTAAAGGATTGGGATTCGTAATGTGGTAAATCATTTCTGTGAAGGTTGGTGTAGGCCATTTATATTTCTTTAAGTAGATGAATAGAAGAAAAATATGTTTCACGGCAAGAATGGGCGATTATTCCACTAGAGTGGTTGAAGTACTTTTCTGGTTTGATTTGATTAGTCTATGCCATGCTGGTATGAGAGATCAGAGGCTCATGTGGCATTTTTATGAATCTTGCCTACATTAAGTTTTAGTTATATAGATGTCATTTCTTCCCAGTGCAGCTCACTAGCTTTTCTCTTAATTATTATTTTTATCACTGAATTTCAGACGGCCTCACCACCAGAGGGGCCCCATCAGGGAGCCACCCACAGCAGTAGTTCTTGTTGGGGCAGATGGGAAGGGCTGCAGTGACCTCCGTAGCCTTCCCAGAGGTTTTGCTGGCTTTAGGGGCAGGAGAGAGGAGTTCTAAGAAAACTACAGCTGGTGACCCAAGCCCTTCTTTTCCAACTTGGACTGAGTGTTTGATATGCTTGTATTTTATAGGAGAAAACTAATTATGGAACATTCCAGCACTCTCCATAAAAAAAAGGAACTTGAGGAGTTTATCAGGTCTTTGGGAATTCTGAGAAAAGGATCAGTCAGGACTTGTAATAGAAAAGAACCAGGGGCTTTGGAATCTGCCATCTGGAAAAAAAGTTAAGCAGCTGGAAAGCTCTGGAAAATAGTAGAAGCTATAATAATGACATCTCTACCGTGTGTTGTTTTTACTCTTTAGAATGTCTTTGGTGCTCTGAATTTTCCAGATATTCTTCATTTTTTTAGGCACTCCAGGGGTGTGGTTAGTCTATGCAGGTTTCTTTACAATGTCTGTGTGGAGCAGGGGCATGGGCGGGCAGCAACCATCATGTCTGTATGAGGAACACATGGAAATGGAGTAGAGCCTGAAGCTGACTGCCGAAGATGATGAAAGTGTCGGTAAATGATGTAAGCTCCTATTTCATTGTCTTCAAGAATATTTTATTTAGCCTCGTGGTATTTGAGGAACATACAAAAAATCTGGTCTAAAAAATATCTGTGCCTTCTAAACCAGAACATGTTCTTTTTTAGCTGTTTCAGAAAGCCTCAGGATGTATCAGGAGCAGCTGAGGCCTCTTGGGTCACAAATTCTGGTGCCTGTGACCATCATCTTCCTTCACTAGCTTTCTGGGAGTGAGGCCAGGCTGTCCCCAAAGACCTGATCCCCTAGCAGCCTTCTCAATTGGATCTGTCAATTTCTCCCACATATCATACTGGAAGAAAAGAAGGTGCCTCATAACTCAAAAGAAAGGAAAAAAAAAGTTTTAGATCATTCTTCCTCTTAAAGAAGTCAGCTTAGCTGAAACATACTTACAAAGCATATTCTCAGACTATGCCACCTAGAGTTAATCTGTTTTTTATTCCTCATTGCTTCTTTTCACTTATAAAATTTTTTATTCCTTTTCATCCTGGCTATAATTTTCATTCTTAGCCATTTTATTCAAGAGTTAAAGGTGCTTGGCTGTCCTGTCCATCACCTGAGCCCTTGGCATTTCTTGACCTCTCTCTAATAAGTTTTTCTTTAACTTTATACATCCTTAGTCGTTGGATACGTGATTACCAACTCCTTGATATTGCCATTGGACAAGTGCATGAGCTCCATAATGTGAATTTCAATCATTACGCCTATTGGCTAACATTTCTTTTCTTTGCTGCTCATTCTCTAAATGCAGCAAACCCCTATCTCCACAAGGATCTCCACACCCATTCTCTTTCAGCTTCCTGTAGCATCGAGGTGATGAGACATTCTGAGAGCTCTTCAGCGAACATACTCCCTTGATTCCCATATCAAAATCACCTAGAAAAAGTCAAAGCACTAGTTAGGTCTTTCTATAAACTCTTCATCAGCTGAGCACTGCAGGATAAAATGTGGGAACCAGTGTGGACTCAAGGATCCACATGGTGAGAGATAGTATCTCCACAGTTTCCCAGTTTTCCAGTTGAAAACTGCCTTACCCCATCTTCAAGTGTCACCCTCAGCCTGAACCTCAACCTCAAATTACTTACCTTCAACCTCTTCCGAGCAAACAGAATCCCTCCAATGGGAATTTACCTCCAACCAATATGTTTTATCACTGTGTCCACATTATTTGCCTATACCCTACCACCCCACTATTAAATCCTGCCCGGGCTTTTAGAGCAAAACTTCTTTTAAAATTCTAGTCTATTGTTACTGCATTCATTTTCAAATACAATTGGCCTGGTTGTTGATTTCAGAACATTATTTTAATATATAAAATACAGTAGTGTTTGATGTAGTTGTCACATCTGATTGTCTGAAACATTGATTTTCTTTGGAGAAGATAACATTGGAGTACGTCCAGTGGTTCTCTTCAACATGAAAGTTCTCCAGGGTCCAGGGTCTGTTTCTAGAACCTTTCTGTATTTTCTATCTTCCCTCACATTTGTAAGTATTATAAGACCTATCTAACATCAAATGTTTTATGCGCTGTGGAATCCAGTCCCTACCTTTCCTAAAATGCTAGACTCACTCCATTCATCTATTTAGTCATCATTTCTACTTGAAAATCCAATAGACATCACAAATATATAATATAATATACATATAATATAAAAAAGAATTGCGAGACTCAGTGCAATGACCTAGTGGCTAAATTCTTGCGTTGCATCCGCCGGGATCCCGTATGGGTGATAATTTGTGTCCCCATTGCTCCACTTTCCATCCAGCTCCCTGCTTGTGGCCTGGGAAGGCTGTAGAGGATGATGCAATGCCTTGGGAACCTGTACCTGCTTTGGAAATCTGGAAAAAGCTGCTGGCTCCTGGCTTTGGATTGGTTCAGCTGTGACCATTTTTATTCATTTGGGGAATGAATCAGTGGTTGTGAAGTGAACCAGTGGTCTCTCCTTCTCTCTGTGTCACTCTGCCTTTCCAATAAAAATAAAATAAATCTTAAGAAAAAAAAAAAGAACTATGAATTTTACCCCTAAGTAACCATTTTGCTGTGTCCTCATTTTGAAAGTTAGCATTTTCACTAACTGGATTTTTCTGAGCGAAAATCTTGGGTCCATATTTGACCATCTTTGTTTTTCCTCTCTTCTGTTTTCTTAAATCTCCATATTCACTCTCTCCACGAATATTGCTGACTATCCTTTCCAACATATCGTGCAAAAACATTGTATCACTGAAATGCTTCTTCATTATCATATCATCATGTAAGAAAATTTTTATTTTCTGTCTGTTTTAGAACAATGCTGAAGACAGAATTGCTTTTGAACTCCTGGTAACTTCACTTTTGTAAGCTGCTGTTTCCTTATCACTTTATCCATTGAAACGCAGAGAAGCTGAGATAGAGAGGGAGGTGGACAGAGGAAGTACTTCCATTTGTTCATGCACCTCCCAAACGTGCAAGGCCTCCAGGACTGGGCGTGGCCGGCTCTAGGCTCTAGGATCTGGGAGCTCGACCTGTGTCTCTGATGTGAGTGGCAGGGACCCACACACTGGCATCATCAGCTGCTGCTTGGACAGGGTGTTAGAACTGGGCATGGAGACACATGTGAAACTTAGACATACTGCTATGGGATGTCAGTTTACCGATTGCCACACCAGGCACGTGCTTCATTGTTTCCTCATTGACCATTGCAATTTAAAACATTTGGTTGGGAGCTGGAACTCAGCAGTCCTGTTACTCACCCTTTCAAATCCAGGGAGCGTTTAAAACTTTGAGCTGTTCTTTGCTAGCGTTTCCTTCTTTGAATAACAATGCCTTATTCATAATTCTGACATTTCCTTTCTGCTCATATCCTCTCATCGAGAATTCTCCTTGATAGGATGAATTTTCTACAATAGAAATAATGTTATGTTTTAAAGACTTATTTTTATTAGAAATTCAGATCTACAGAGAGGAAGATCTTTGGTACACTGATTCACTCCCCAGTCAGCCACAATGGCCAGAGCTGTGCGGATCCGAAGCCAGGGACCCCAAGCCTCTTTTGGGTCTACCACGAGGGGGCAGAGTCCCAAGGCTTTGGACCATGCTGGAATGCTTTCCCAGGCCACAAGGAGGGAGCTGGATGAGAAGCAGGACCTCCAGGACATAAACCAGAGCGAATATGGGATCCCAGCATGTGCAAGCTGAGGACTCTAGCTGCTAGGCTACTGCATCAGGCCCAGAAATAATATTATTTTTGTGGGACTAAAACAATTGAAGGCCAAAGGGTAAAAATTAGCTTTGGTTGTTATTAGGCTGTTAGGCACACATGGGAAATCGTGTTATCTGTGATGTTGCATCCAGCTGCGGCATGGTGCTGAAGCTTTGCTTACCACGAAATCTCATATTCTACGCCTTTTTTGGGGAAGTCTAGCTCACTTAGAGTCATCAGTTTTTTAAAACTGTCTTTTTCAAAATGATTTCTAATTTTACCAGTGCCCTGACTTAGAAATTTTTGACACAGGTATGATATGGCATTATACAAAGTGAATTTCTGTTAAGAGTATCATTACTGTTTTACTTAGGAAAACACTGACTAGCTTAAAAAAAAAAAACAGGTTTTGACTGTTTGTATCATTAAAAAGTTTGATCTCCAACAAAACTGCTGCTCATTATAATTTTGATTGGGCCAATGACAGAGAGCCATGGACTGTGTGGTTGAGAAGGCTTTGGAATGTGGTAGAGAGAGCCTTGAACTATATGATTCATGAAAAGAAAGACGTCTCGTCCCTTGGGAGCCCATTCTCCAAGTGATGGCTTCGTCTGCATCAATTTTATGTTGATGATCTCAAAAACGCTGATTAAAACCTAGCAAAGGAGGCAAATTGAAATCAGTGTGGGAGACTCAGATCAAGTTCCTTGTTTCTGGCATTGGCCAGAAAAGGAAAAAAAAACTGTTAGAATTTCTACTGTTTTTGTTTTTAAAATTTATTTATTTATTTATTGGAAGGGTAGTTATAAAGAGAGAAGAAGCTAGAGAGAAAGATCTTCCAATTGCTGGTTCACTCTCCAAGTGGCTGCAGCAGTCAGAGCTGCTGAGCTGATCTGAACCCAGGAACCAAGGGCTTCTTCTGGGTCTCCCACGCAGGTGCAGGGTCCCAGGGCTTTGGGCCACTTTTGACTGCTTCCCAGGCCACAAGCAGGGAGCTGCATGGGAAGTGGAGCAGCTAGAATACAAACCAGCACCAACATAGCAGATGCAAGGTGCAGAATTTAGCCACTAGGGTATTGCACTGCACCGAGAATTTCTACTAATTTTAAATAGTGATTGAAATGATAATTATAAGTGTGGAATTATCCAAATTTGAGAGTGAAATAGCTCTTGTTTCTGGGATGTTTTATGTGAATGTAAATGCAGAGTAAGCAGACTGCAGTATACAAGAGTAGCTCATACATCCAGAGCTACTGGAGAATTTATGTTTCTGTTTTCAGTCTGACTTGTGCTACCCTGTGTGTGTGTCGTGGGGAGGTGGGCAGGAACAAAACAAAAGCCTCCACAAACAGATTTGGCTACATTACATTTCCTGAAATATAAATAAGGATGATGAATACCAAAACACAGCAGAAGACTAAAGAAGCGGTACACAGATGTCACTAGCCCTCTTCCTCTCCCGTTGGCAATGAGATTATCATATCCATTTTGATCACTATTTTAGGGTCTGCCTTAGGAACAATAAACAGACTGCAACCACAACTGACCAGTAGCCAAAAACGTATGATATGAGTTAGGAATATATTAACAAACTTCACTTGACTTTGTACTCTGGATAGCTTTGTTGTTTATCCTTTGATTTAATTTTTTTTTATTTGCAAGGCAGAGAGAGAGAAAGACAAACACACAAAGCTGATGTTCACCGGTACACAGGAGCCAGGAACTCAGTCTGAGTGTTGCGCTACGTTTAGTGTCCTGTGAAGGTCAAGTCCACCACTTCGAGGATCATCACTTTTTTCTGCATCCTTTGGAAGTGACAGACATAATCTTCTCATGGCCAAAGATACCAAAAAGACAAATGGATATAAGTAGGTTTCCTGTAGCCCTTTCATAGGCCCTAATCAATTCACGATTAGGTGGTTTTCCATCATGACCCTATCACTTCTTTCAAGACCCGCCTCTTAATGCCACTGCATGGTGATTGTGTAGCACAAATTTTGGAGGAACACATCCAGCCCAAAGTGGAAGACATGTGTATCCGTCTCTATACAATGAAATAATGAATTTTGCGAAGTTGATAAGCTATTTGAATAATAAAGGGAACATGGAGAAAAGAAGAGTTATTGGTGATGGAAGGCAGTTTGTCCTATCAAGACCGAGAAAAGGCAATACACTAAAAAAGTAAGACTTCAGTCAAATCATCCCAGTAGACAGATAAATGACAACAAACTAATATTCAGATTGTGTTTTCATATATAGATTGGGAAAAAATAAAAATAGCACTTGTAACCCATGACAGATTTTACAGAAGTAATCACTGTTACATGTGTTAACATAGTATTTGTAAGATAATGTTTAGTGAAATTGAACAATGACTTGTACTAACACAAAACTAGCAGGTGAATTGATTAAAAAATTGAATTGAATATGCAAGTATAAAATTACAGAGATCCCTTTTTTGATGACTTATAATGTGACAATAACCCAGATATCTAAATATTTTTCACTAATGGAATGTCTGAATTAATTATGGTGGTCACTTTGTGGACTACGATGAAATTGCTCAAAACAATTTGTTAGCTGGATGTCTGCTGGCCTGGAAGTGTTTGTGTGTGTGTGTGTGTGTGTGTGTACACATATAATGTGGTTATTCTTTTAAAGGCAGGGTAAACTACTGAGAAATGTGAGTACATTATTTCATATGTGTAAAAAATATTAAACCTCAGATTTTTTTATACCTGTATCAATGAATAGCTGAACATGGAGCGTAATATGAAGGAAAAGGAAATAATAATAAGTTGGGATTCTGGCCTGAAAGACAGTTGATAAGAGAGATGATTTTCTTAATTAAACATTTTTATTTGTTTCATGTGCCATAATAACGCTGTACTTTAAAATATGATAAGGATGGCTCTCAGAGTATGTGCATCTTTTCTTCCTTATTCATTTCTCTATCATGAGATTGAGTCTTGTATTACTTGTGTGAGATTAAAAAAGATAAATCTATTGCTTTAAGTGATTGTTCACACCCATGTAATAGAGTAGGGCATTTTTCCCTGTTCAGTTGGTAAACAAGAGTTATTGGCACAAACATTAACAAGCATAATGGTTGTAATTTGGTTGAGGAGGATAATCATGAATTAGCTTAAGTAAGATGCAATGCCTTGCAGAGGTCTGTCATTCTATGAGAGTATTGATTTAGAGTGGTCCAAGCTACAAAATACAGAGTATAATGCATTGCTTCTTATGAAATTCAGTCGTATTATTTCTTATTGCTCCTATAAAACCGTAACTCTAATTAAGGATCATTTAGAGGTTTTTAGCCAGAGGGATGAGTAAAAGGGTGTCTTTATCCCCACTTAGGCAGAAGAAAGATTTTAAAGTGGAAAATGAGCAATTGATGATTGCCTTGCCAAGTGTAATTAAGAAAATTCAACAGCACTGATTGTACCAAGTTCTGGAAGTAAAATCTAGCAAAGACTGAGTCTTGGCTTCTGTGAATATGTAGTTAATCCTGCAAACCCGGCACGTCTTACCTTCTTTTTTTTCCTCTTGGAATTTGCTATAATTTCCCATGTATAAGTGAATGTATTTTATGTTTGTGACCCAAAGCAGACATGTCCTTTGGCCTCTCTTCTGCCAACAGTGTCTGGGACCTCCGTGTCAACTCCTTTATCCCTCACCTGCCTCTGTGCCAAGACCTGCCTTGCTGAATCTCCCTCTTGCTTAGTTATTTACTAACTTGTTTGCTGCAACTTGTCAAAGGCCTTTCTAGACCTAGAAAGCTGTAAGGGCTTTTGGAAGGAAAGGTTAGCAGCTAAATTTTAGAAATCAGGAGTGAAAAGAAGTGTCAGAATCATGGGACACTCTAGCCTTCAGGGTTGTAGGGATTTTTTTTTCTAATAGGAAGCAGAAATTCTAGAATAAATGCATAGTGATGTGAAATAATATAAGGCATGAAAGACAGAGCCACTGCAAATCAACTGTTGCAGCAGTAGTTAAATAGCATGTGCTGTAACTTGCAACGAAGAACGAAATACACAGGATTATGGCATGTTCCATTGGCAGAGAAAGCTAGGAGATAGATACAGACTGACCTGACAGAGGAGCAGTATGTGTTACATATACGTGATGTAATTTTAGATAGGCACACGTGCCTAGCTATGAAAAGCAGTGCCAAATGATAAGAATTTAATTTAGCATCTGATTTTTGCTGTTGTTGTTATTTGTGATCTTGGAATCCGGCAAGACTTTGCTTGAAAGAATAGAAGGGGTGTACCGGTGAGCTGAGCAGAGGTTGACCTTATTGACAGAGAAGAGCTGAAGAAGGGAGAAACAGGAAAGAAAAGGTGGATCGGTTGTTACAACACTGCTCTCCTTGTAGGGCTGAAGCAGAAAAGAGTCCCTAATGATGCTGACTCGGGGACACTGGAACTGCGTGTATGTGTGTGTGTGTGTGTGTGTGTGTAATTGGCTTGTTTCGCAGTCCAATTCAGTGAGATGTTACTAGCACAGGTTTCTTTCTTGTTTGGTCTGGTGTGCTGAGGCCTGGCCCAAAGCAATAGCCTCTCATAAACCCTGTTGAACAGTAGGAATGAATTATTCAACAGTGGTGATGACATATTCAAAATTAAGAGTGATAATGATCTTCTTTTCACTCTCTACTAGGTGCAAACTACCACTGGCATCCGTGACACTCTATTTGGCATGGTTTATCTTTCTCAAAAATTATGATCATTTTTCCTTATATCCAAGAAAGCAGCCTAATACACTTAAATATCGCTTGCCCATAACTTTGTTTTCTTCTGCTTCCACTTCTGTGAAAACAAAAAACTTAACTCCAAATTTAATTGATTGTAACCGGTCAGCCTATGTAAGCAACAACAAAAATATGGCGATCACACAGTGAAGCATATAATTTTAAAAATTAAGTCCCCCTGATGGAACAAGAGAGAGAAACTCACAAGCATGGATGAGATAGAAAGTTGCTGTAATTTTTGCAATAACTAGAAATGCTTTGGAAAGTTCTAGATGTCTTTGGGAAGGCAAAGCGATGGATTAGTCTCCAGGAGGCTAAGAAACTACCCAGGCATGAGAGCAAGTCCTGGGATAAGTGAGTTTTGGAGCCAAACTGTTTTGGTAAACAGGTAGTAACGCACAGCTTCCCGAACAAGGTTATGGGAGATGTCTTTCAGAGCCTCTGTCATACCTTTGGATGTTTAAGATTCACACGCAGGTGATTGACTTTACCAGGCTGCCAGTACTTCTTGGCCTCAGGGCTTATCTGGACCAAAGCAATCTCCTTAGAGTTAGCCTGGTAATCCAGAAACACAGAACACATACATTCTGACTCTTTCCCCATCAACCCACACAGTTAGAGTATCCTTCAACTAATGAGGTAAAATGTTGCAACTTCCTGCCTTCCTGTGTGTGCTACTACTGGATCCCAGAGATATAAACTAAAGTTCTATTGCATTTCTATACAATGCAAATTCTTGCTAACACATTCTGAAGTTCCAATTCCCTTGTCTATCACATTATCTCCCTAATATGGCTGGGACCTGCCTAGCCAAAGTTCTGCTACACACAGATCTTTGAAGTTCTACACCGAAGGAATAAAAAACTCAAGTAGGACTATGTGTACAAAATGATTAGCTAAAACCTTGTAAAGTAAAAGCAAATAAATGAGTTTTAAAATATATGATCAAATTAAGAGAAGTTGAGAAATGGGATAAGTTATTTTCCCCCTTAACTAAATTTCTAAAAGAAAAAAAAGAGTATAGTCAACATTACTGTTTACCAATTTTCTGAGTTAGTACTTTGTCACAAGGAAAGAAAAACACAATGGGGATTTTAAAATAGTTGTTTCTGAAAATCATAATGCCTTAAACCAAACCACATTAGCTGTGATAATGAGAACCCACGTCACTAAGAAACCCAGTGCCTACTTCTCTGTGGTTTGTCGCTACAGTAGCTGTTTTTGAAATTAGGTGGTCTTTTCTGAAAAGCACTTGGGTAATGTGTTGAAATAATGAAAAAGCTGCTGAAACACAATATGCATTTTAACCTAGTAATAAAAAAAGTAATATGGCTGAATAATGCCCAGCCAGATTAGCTCTGACACTGTATTTGCTTTGTGTCCAACTTGATCTGGCAATGCATTATTCACTAGTACTATACACAGTGCTTTATTAAGTCTTAATCAAATGCATTTTATCATAAGTGTCAATTCACTTCTTTGCCATTGTGTTTATATATCTTTAAATACCAAATTCTTTTGAGTGAATGGTAAATGCTTTCGCTAGAAGAGAATATCCCATTTCTGAGGCTCCAGATTGAAGTCACTGTGCAGCCCCTGTGGGGTTAAACTTACACTGGAATTGTCTGGAAACAGATTTCACTGTCATTTCATTTTACTGTCAAGTAAACTTAAACATACAACCTTTCATTATTTTCTTCTTTGCATCACCATAGGTATAGAGAGAAAGCAAATATTGATCAAAACTTTTGATGGTAGATTTTAACTTTAATAAGTCAAATTTGAGAAATCAAGCAATACACATCAGATGTAAGAGTTATGTACAAATGGACAAAGAATTAATAACAAGCTATGCATTTCATACAGTGCAAACTGGCAATTGCAAATCTGCCTATATTTTCTTGGCTTCTTAGAAAGCAAATGTTCACAAAATAAACTGTTAAATTAGGTTCTCATTTAGACTTGCCTTCCGATAATATTGGAAATCTAAAAATTTTTTGAAATCCAACTTTACGTTGCTTGATAGCTTGATTCTTTCTTTAAAACAACTAGAGACTTACGTATATCTTGTAATTTGGAGGGAAGAATGTAATCCTGCAATATGAGTTTGGTGACCCCTTTTTGTTTCATAAATGGGCATATATTTAAGTGGGAGAATTCATAATTTTGAGTTTTTAACAAAGGACCCCATCAAAGTTAATCAGGGATTAAGTTAGTGTAGAACTGAGGGAGACTGCTGTCCATACCTGGACAAGTGTTGCACAAAGCAGGAGTGTTGAGAATGTTGGACCCCTCATGTCAAAATGACCCCAGACTCAGAGTCACACTGGTGGAAAAGACAGCCAGATGTTGCTTAGGTGATTAAAATTGTGATTGGTGATTACATGTGAAATAACAGAAATTAACCAAAAGCACTTTTCCATGAGAAGCTATTCTCTTCAAATAGTAATAAAGCAAATAATAAAAAATACGTCAAATTAATAATAAGCAACAACCCTCAAATAATTATCCATAAAAGCCAAAGTAAAATAACATTGATACTTTCCCCAAATACACCCTGACGAATTGTGGATTTTATTTATCCATAATTTTAGTCTAAAAAATGATAGATTATTATAAAGTGGTCTCTGGTATCTTTGGAAATAGTAATGGGGAATTCTGGAATCTTGTACCATTCTACGGAAAATGTATGCAGAGAAGCTCCGACTGATTTTTAAGGATATCTTCTGAAAGTACTTAAGATGAGTAGACAAGATTTCTTTTGCAAGAATTCTGCCACATATCACTTTTTTTCTTTTCATTCCTTCTCACCCATAATATTTAGTTATCCCCTACTAAGCTATGACTGTGAATTTTCTTCCTTATTTGTTTGGCATCCCCCTACTCTGTCCTTTTTCATCATTCTTTAAAAACAAGAAAATAAAAAAAAACTTGTCCTTGGCCGAACAATCTCTCAACTCATTGGGATGGCTTCATTACGAACATTCACATTTCTTTAAACAGAAAATTTTGAAATTAGTATTTACTTATTTTAATAAACACCTTCACTACTTATGGGAAAGCAGAATTAAGTACATTAAAACACTGTCTTTATTGTAGAAGTTCTGCAACCTTTTAGTACTGTGGTAGGAATGACAAGCATCCAAGAAAGGAATGCAGGCTGCCACGTCTTTCCACTTTATTTTCCTACAGAACCTCGTGTGTGAAGGAGTTGGGGACAGTGACGGCTTTTTTGGCCATATTGGTTGTGTGAGATGCTGTTCTAAGTGCTTTAGCATATAGAACGAAAAAAAACATTTTTCTCTTGTGTTTTCTCTGTGGTGGGAATTGGGTAAAGAAAAAGCTCAGAGCTTCAGCTTTTGTCAACACTCACTGAGTAGTGGAGCTAGGAATCTAAACCCGGACGACTAATCACGTTGGCTTCTTTTTTTTATTGAAAAATTTATCTATTTTAATTTAAACGTCAGACTTTAACAGAGGGAGGAGACCTCCTTTTATTTGCTGGTTCACTCCCCAATTGGCTGCTATAGCCAGAGCTGAGCTAATCCAAAGCCAGGAACTTGTTTCTGTATCCAAGGTTGCAAGCACTTGGGCTGTCTTCTGCCTTGACTTTCCCAGGTCATTATCAGAGAGCCGGGGATGAGATAGAGGAGCCGTGTCACTGACCAGTGCCCATACAGAATGCTGAGGTCTCAATCGGAGGATTAACCTGATATGACACCACAAAAGCCTCTCTCATTTTCCCATCCAGCTCCCTGCCTGTGGCCTGGGAAAGCAGTCCAGGAGAGCCCAAAGCAGTCCAGGAGAGCCCAAAGCCTTGGGACCCTGCACCCACATGGGAGACCCAGAAAAGCTCCTGGCTCCTGGCTTTGGATCGGCTCAGCTCCAACCTTGGCAGTCACTCGGGGAATGAATCAGTGGATGGAAGATCTTCCTCTCTGTCTCTCCTCCTCTCTGTATATCTGCCTTCCCAATGAGAATAAATAAAATCTTTAAAAAGAAAAAAAAAGCCTCTCTTATTTTTCTTTAATGAAAACAGAGCATCAACTGTTACTCGTTGATGTCCTTTTAGTTACATGGTATAATTTATCATTCTTAAAGGTTTTCCCAACATGATATGTCTTCATACAAAGTAATTAATCAGAGATATATGTGGGCCACTGATTGTGAGCATGTATTTCTAGCAACAGTTTCTGTGAATGAGACTCCAGGAAGTTAGTCAAATAGACAAGAAAGGGCTTTCTTAAAGTGAGTTCCATACTTAAATCTGTCCACCTTCTAATCTATCCCAGTATTTAAAATGAAGTCGATCAGAATGAAACAGAATATTTAAAAAATAAATTTTAATCTGATGTAGTTTTCTTTAATTTGACCACATAATAACATTATTTGGAAGTTTTGTTTGTATCTTTTGGGGTGTGTGTGTGTGTGTGTGTTTATTGTATCTTTCTGGTCAGTTTGAGTGAAAACAAAAGTGAGTAACATGGTGACATGTTCCTATCATAGATTTGACTGTTGTTCTCGATGAGTGTATTTTAATATCATCTCCTTTACTTGTTCCTTAAAAGAAAATTAAAAATACAGACACAGGGGCTGGTGTTATAGTGCGGTATGAGTTGTCCCCTGCAGCCCCAGCATCCCACATGAGAGGACTGGATCGCGCCCTAGCTCTGTGTCTGAGCTGCCTCCTTCTGCATACGTACCTGGGACAGCAGTGAATGGTGCCTAACTACTGTGTCCATGCCATTACTTAGGATAGCCGGTGTAGTTCCGAGCTTTGGTTTTCGATGCTGCCCAGCCCTGGCTGTTGTGGCCATTTAAGAAGTAAGCCGGCAGATGGAAAACTCTACCTTGTTGTCTCTCTCTCTTGCCCTCTGTAATTCTGCCTTTCTAATGAATAAAACAAATGCTAAAAACACTCAGAAATATTAAAATGTTTAAAAATAATAATCATGTTGTTACATAAAATTATTAATGTTGGTATTTGTAGAATTGTCATGGAAACATTATGTTTCTGGTGATAATTCCACAACAGGCATGTTTGTGGTCTGCAAGGGAGAGATGTATGTGACATTCCAGTTCTTTCACAGAACTTGCCTGTGACCTTGAACAAGTCACTAAGGTCTTTGGATCTCAGGTTCTTCCTCTGTAACCTAAGGGTTACTGACTTGTTTGTTTTCACTCCAGCATCCTTTGAATTAGGTAAATGACTTCTACGTTTGCACATTTGCTTGCTATGGTTTTATCAGGGATTCCTGACCAGTTTTTAGGCATTTCTTTTGTTGTTTTTATTTGAATAACAGCATTCTCTCCCCTCTCTCTCTCCCTCTCTCCCTGCCTCTGTGTGTGTGTCTACATGAGAAAGACAGTTTTGTGTAGATTTACAAAGCAATCATGATTACCAGACTATAAAAGGGATTGATTTAACAAATTTCTAATATCACAATGTTCTCAGCTGCTATATTTGTGATTCTAGCAAATGATCCCCTTTCTCACCAAGCAGACACATTTCTGAAGTAATAACTCTCTTTATGTGAATAAGCAGTAATGGTGACATATCTAAATGCAATCAAGTTCTGAAAAACGGGAAGACACTACGTCATTCCTGTGGAGTTCCACAGTCGCAACAAACGCTGATGTCTTTCTCCCGGCGTGACGGAGTCTGACTTGTTCTCCACCTTTCGGCTCTTCCTCGGACCCTCTGAAGTATAGGATCCCACAGAGGTTCAAAAGTGGAGAATGTGGTCACATTCCCCTTTGCAAATGAGTCGTGATACATGTAATTCATAAATGACCAATAAGAAGTTATTAGGTTTATTTTTTCTGTGGGATCCCATGGTTATTAAAAAATATTAGCTGTAAATCCCTTGCTAATTTCTCTAAATATTCCTTTGCCTTTGGCAGAGTCAATCACATGCCAAGAATTAGCTTGTTATTTGTCTCGGAGATGGCAGAACAAGTGTTGCATCAGTATGGAAAAACAATATGCAAAATGTGGTTTTGGCACTGCCCAAATTGTAGTATCCTTAGTCATCATATTTTATTTTCTATATTTCATGAACTATGTAATAATTTTAGAATGTGCTGATTATCTTCACACAAAATATAATGCTTATACAGCATCTGTCAGCTATTTCGTGTGACCATTGCCAAAATGTAACATTTATATCTTGGCATCTTGTTTCATTTTGCTTTCATGAGTGTTTTTTTTTCCTATTTTATTGTCACTAACATAACATAATGCCTTTCAGATGTGAAAAATCAATTATTTCCAAAATGTCTCAGCAGTTATTAGAACGGATTAATGCAAGGTGCTAAAATAAGAGCACTGTCCAAATAAATTGTCATAATTGAACAATACAGCGCAGCAGAGGAACAAGATTGAGTTGAGTGAGTAGCTTTGCAGGAAATGGAGAGTAAGCCAACATCTCAAATGAAGGTAAAATATGCAAGGCTGTGTTTTATCGGAAGATGAGGCAATTGCTCTGGTGACATTCAGTGCAATAGTGAAGTTACTACAGCAAATCAGATCAAGAACAACTTTTTGTGCTCAAATTCTGTCACAAACCTGGAACTGGTTGTTCATAAGGACCAATGAAAAGCAAGCTGGAGGCTCTGCAAGAAAATATGAATCATGACAACGCAAATGAGTGCTTGTTTACATGATGGGATCCAACATGTTCATTGTGTCAGCACTCATGAAAGATTACCAGCTTTCTCGAACTTCGAATTACAGGTCTTCGTAATTCTTTTTTTAAAAGATTTATTTATTTTTATTGGAAAGTCAGATATATAGATAGGAGGAGACACAGAGAGGAAGATCTTCTATCCGATGATCCACTACCCAAGCAGCCGCAATGGCCAGAACTATGCTGATCCAACATCAGGTGCCAAGAGACTCCTCTGGACTTCCAACACAAGTGCAGGGTCCCAAGGCTTTGGACCATCCCTGAGTGCTTTCCCAGGCCACAAGCAGTGAGCTGAATGGAAAGTGCGGCAGCCAGGATTAGAACTAGTGCCGATATGGGATCCCAGTGCTTGCAAGGCGAGGACTTTAGCCACTAGGCTATCACACTGGGCCCAGTCTTCATAATTCTTGAAAGCAACCTGCCACAGACACTTAAACGCTGCTCTGGGACCTAGGCTTAAAGGCTTTGGGCCAGGTTTCATTAGCGTGAGACCTGGCTGTCTACATGAGCCCCAAGCCTAGGAAGTTGTGACATGTAAAATGTATGTGTTAGCATTCTCTTTCTACCGTTTTATCATTCATAGTAGTTTTGAATAATTTTTTTAGAAGAATAAGTTCCATAAGGAATGTAGTGAATTCTAAGCTCAGTTGTAAAGGAAGGTCAAGGCTTCATGGGATATGGCCATTGCTGACTTTCTGCTGGATGGTTTTCCTTTATTACTGTTTCTTTTGTCTTGTCTCTTTGGGCAGACAGACCTTGAAAACCTCTCAGTATCCTCCAGGCTTCACTCCAGGGTTCTGCAGGCATGCCTAAGTTCCATGGTAGACATCTGTGCCATGACACCTCTTTTCCTCTTGACACATTGACACCTTTCAGGGTTCCATGCTTCAGCATGCTAGGGAGATGTGGTTTTTATTGTCTCAAGCTTACAACTTGGAAGGATACAAGCTAATGGCCGAATGAAAAGAACTACGGTGGTGGTGGTACAAGGAGGAAGTAAGAGAGCTCTAAGGGCAAGTAGGTGACTCTCACTTGGAGGGAAAACATGACGTGGTCTAGGGCGGGAACAGCATGAACTGAAACCTGGAAGTGAAAGGCTGCCCTCTTCAGGAGGATTTTCTGCATAGAAAATGGAGCAGACTGATTTCAAAGTACTAGTCAGATTGTTTTGAATGCTTACACACTGAGCATCACTGGACTTTTAAGCTGAAAGGCCACCACAGATGAGCCCGCCCTTTCAACCAGATTTTGATTCACAAAGTACAGTTCTCTGAATTGGAATAGAGTTTAATATGTGAGATTCAGGTACATGCTGAGGATTCCATTTTGATGCTTGGAAGCCAGCAGCATTGCCAACTTGAAGAAGAAGAAAGCTGTGTACATTGCTAAAATTACGTAGTTATGAACCAAATCTTTGTAAACCCTCAAAATTCTTATGTTAAAGCCCTAAACTTCAGTGCAATGGCATTTGAAATTGGGGGTCTTTGGGAGGTAATAATTTTAGTTGCAAACAGGTTCCCCATCATGGGATTAATACCATTAGAACAGGAGAAATGAGCAGAGAGTTCTGCTCCTCCAAGGAAAGGCCGTGTGAGCTCCCAGGGAGACGGCAGCTATCCATGTCAGGAAGAAGTTCTCAGCCAGAACCGAGTGTGATGCTTGGTCCTGATCTGCAGCCTCCCAGACCGTGAGAGAGACATGCTGGCATTTTCAGCTGCTCCATCCCTGGCGGTCTATTAAAGTAGTACAAACTTGATGGGGCCAGAAGTTGGCATCGAGAAGTAGTGTGCTTCCTTACCAAATGCCTGAAAAAGTGTAGAGGAAGCTTTAAAAATAGATGGTGTATAAAGGCTCAAAGAGTTTTGAACAACAGTCTAGACAAAGCCAAGGTTTCTGTGAAGGGATTGTGTATGAATCAGCTTTGCATCATTAAAACAAAAATACCTGAGTGAAATTACCTAAGAAAGAAGATGGTTTATTTTGACTAAGAGTTTTTTTCTTAAGATTTATTCATTTTTATTGGAAAGGCAGATATACAGAGAGGAGGAGAGACAGAGAAGAAGATCTTCCATCCACTGATTCACTCCCCAGGTGACCCCAACAGCCAGAGCTGAGCCAATTCAAAGCCAGGAGCCAGGAGATCTTCCAGGTTTCCCATGAGGGTGCAGTGTCCCAAGGCTTTGGGCCATCCTCGACTGCTTTCCCAGGCCACACGTAAGGAGCTGGATGGGAAGTGGGGCCGCCAGGATTAGAACCAGCGCGCAGATGAATTCCTGGTGCGTGCAAGGCGAGGACTTTAACTCCTACGCTATTGCACCGGGCCCATGGTGCACAGTTCTTTGTTTGCAGTCGCTTGTGCCACTCTCTCCAGCGAGTTCCAGGTATGGGTTCTTATGTTAGACATCCACCATGGTCTCAGTAGCCCCAGGTCCTGGCTCACCAATCTCCACCTCCTGTGATTCCATACTGAGGCTACACCATTGTCTGTACAACCTTTCTCCCACTTCCTGTTAGAGCATTTCCCAGGATTAGGGAGACTGCAGGTGTCCTATATAGCTAGGTTGTTGGTGGTACTGATCTTGCTTGAACCTGTTGGCCATTAGGTCTCAGGCCTACCTGGATCTATTCTGCATGAGACCCATAGAATGCCAAAGTTGGTACTATTCTACCTGTGGGACCAGTGCAATGCCCTGAGCTTAGTGAGTTTGCTCCCAGCTCAGTGCATGTGCAGTCCTGTCCCATAGCCTTTATCTCCCTACACCAAATGGCACCTGATTACGCTCTAGGGGATGGACTGGGCTATGAAATCTAGCTGTTCCCACACCACCTGTGTGGGACCTGCCACTGTATCTCTGCTCCTGGTCAAATTAAACAGACTAGCAGCGTACAGTATACAGCTATACAGTAGTGTCTTAAAGAGTTTCCCGCATTCATTATTGAAACTTGAGGAAAAAGCATTCTTTAGAGAAATCTGATTTTGATCTTGGTCATAAGGTATACAACAAAAAGGAGGAAAGTCCCTGTATGACCAAGCACCTACTTTAGGTCAAGCAACAAGAGTTGGCCAACTCAGAATAGCACACAGGCAGAATGTTATTACCATATCTGCAATTCCTCATCGAACAGATGGCCTCCCACGGGGTCACTGGTGGGAAAAGAGCAAAGTTTGTTTTGCATTTTAAGTCAGTTAAGTGTTACAAGTATCAAACCTGAAATGTTGCAAAGAGTTGATCTGCCTGGAACCTGCTACAAATCAAAGTGCTGTGAAAACAAATGCTGATTCATTAGTTGGAATAGTGCTCCTTCCAGAATTATTCCTGACATATCTGTTCCCACTTAAAATATAGAAAAGGAAATTGGGAGAATGGGAACTGACTTTCCCTCTGGTCTGTAAAATGCGATTTGGTTACATCCTGAAGATAAGGAAAAGGGGTGGGAGAGGGGAAAGGAAGTTGCTAAGGGCAATTCTCCACAGGTATACAGAGGGAGAAAGTAATCTACAATCTCAGTTCAAACATACGGATTTGTTTTTTCCCTTTAAGGTGCGAGGACTTGATATCTGAGATCCCACTGTTGCCTTTTCTGTTGTAAATACATTGTATGATAGTGATCTTACCTGTGTGCATGTACTTATTATGAGTGGAAAAAAGTGAATAAAAATATTCACAAGGTTCTAGAGAAGAGAGTGAAACGGGTGTATCCGAGTTTTCTAGTCTGTGTTTCATCTCCTTGTATAGCTACACGCGTGGACAGACGCTGACACCTTCTGTTTTGGGGGAAAAAAAGGCATTTTACTATTGGAGTCATTCAATTTCCTCTATGCATCTAGACAGTGACCTTGCAAAGTTGAGATTAATTTATTCATAAACTCTTCTATTTTTGATTTATTTGAATCCATGAAAGTCAGCATCCTATTACAAAATGTATTTTCCTCTCCATTTTTGTTGTAAAGCAGTATACAAATCATTTGCTTAAGCAATTTATTATTGCCTATTGGATAGAAAAAGCAGCCCAGGTGTTTGTTATGAATAAAAAAATAAGTGCTTTAGAGTAATTGATGACACTGAAACATTGTACTTCTCAATGAAATGTATGATTACATGACTAAAAGCTGTTTATGTACACAGTAAGGAATTCCCAACCCTCGATTCTTTAATATGAGGCTCTTCATTCATGTGTAAAAATATTATAGAATATGGATTACACACTCAATTCTGACTTTGAATAATCTGTAACTTTCCTAATGAATGCATTGTCTCAAAGTTTTATTCAGTGTTCTATTATTTAGGATATTGACTATTTAATGTGAACTTTGTCACGTTTAACTTTTTCCTTGCTCAAATTACTTGACTTATTTACTCTTCTTCTTTTTTAAATTTTAGCAACTCAAAATTATTAACTGCTCAATCTTCTCAGATGTTTCCAAACAAATAGTTACTCACTAAAAAAATGAGTAATCAATGCAGATTATAAAATTCACCAAAACCCTGAAAGTTTGAAGTATAAAACATAAATGAAATGAAAACATAAGCCATAGAAAGGGAGAAGATATTTATCTTGCATGGATAGGCATTGAACTCCAGAGTAAATAATGCAAAAAATTAAAATCAATAAAATGGCGAGCAAAAAATAAGTGGAAAAACATGAATAGATAAATAATAAAAGAAAAAAATCTGAAACAGTAGGGGAAATTTTCCAGTTCATTAAGAAGCAAGCAAATGTGAATTTTAAAAAGTGAGATTGTTCATGTAAGCAAAAACGTGTCTATTCCAAGTACCAATATAGATGTGAACCAGAGGGATTCCCATAGCACGGAAGAGAGTTTATTAATACAACATTTAAGAGTGTAATTTGACAATGTTTAGTAAATGTGAAGACAAACGGGTCATTTAAAAGAGATTCTGCTTCCATATACTTCGATGTGTTTCAGCAACTCTAATCTTGTCACTTTAAGACCTGTTATATCAAGTAGTTAAATTCATTTTTAGCAGAACAGAAAAGGGTAGAAAGTATCAAATTTTATCACATATAAGAACAATAATTGTTTTCTTTAAGTTTCTCCCTGAATGGTACGTGTCTGTTACACACTTATTTTTAAAATACGGGTGAGGTTGGATGCTGGGACTCGAATCTGTTTTCTCTCTAACTCAGTTCTCTTCCTTGTCCTGGCTCCATGTGTAAATGATTGTTCCCTCACAATGGAAAGATAAATTTAGTCGCTCTAGCCTATAGGTTTGTATCATAATTTGCCACATAATGGGCAAAATTTCATTGCCTATCTTTAGCTTTGATTGTGTCATTCCTGCAACACACTCTGTAGCAAGGGGAATACATTGCAGACATTGGCTGGGGAAAATTCAGGTGGCTTGATTGCATGCTAATCCCAGAATAAATGGGAGTAAGAAACACTGATAAGTCAGCATTGCCCCATTTAAGTGCATATGGTGTTGGAGCGAGAGATATTATCTTATAGGGCCTCATACTTTTTCAAAGAATTTATTTTTCAAGAGACTAGGAGGTCCAGGGAGTTTTGAATTCACATTTCAGCATTTTAAGGCACCGTAAAATATGAACAATTTACCTCCTTATCTCTGCCTTCTCTAACCCGTCTTTATGACATTAAAAACAAACACACATATGAAATGAATTATATTTAAATGTGTAATTCTGTTTTTGAAAAAGTAATTCCATTCTAGAAAGCTGAACTGACATGTAACAGTTGGTAGTTGAAAAACAAAACCTACCATTTGTTAACAAGCTCTTTTAACTTCCGTAGAAGCAGGTCTGCAGAAGGATATTGGGAAAGCCTCAAGAATTGTAAATCTCTAATTTTCATTTTCAAAATATTACAATAATGCGTAATTCTTTATGATTCATTCTTTAGGGTTCATGGTTTCTTAAACATGCACTATGTCATTCTTGATTTCAAGATTTTTTTTTTTCAAATAAGAACTCTGATCATGGTAATGAGGCAAAAATAGTATTATTTACTAGGAATGCCGTCCCTCTAATTTAGTGATTTCTGAGGCTACAATGTTATGACTGAAAGAAATAATTCCTATTTCCTAACTTATTTTTTTTCAAATTCTTTTTCTATTTTCAGTGGTATAAATGACCTTACTGATTTTCCTACTGTTTGCAAGAGTTTTCTTATTATTGTGTTAAAGCTGTAAGATGTGGATTTTAAAAAATATTTATTTTTATTTGAAAGACAGAATTACCAAGAGAGAAGGGGAGACAAAAAGGGAAAGAGATGTTCTAGTCCCTGGTTCACATTCCAAATGACTGCAGTGGCCAGAGCTGGGCTAGTCCAAAGCCAGGAGCCTGAGGCTTCTTCTGGATCTTCAACATTGGGTGCAGGGGCCCAAGGACTCAGACCCTCCTCACTGGCTCCCAAGGCCATTAACAAGGAACCAGATCAGAAGTAGAGTCTGTGAGGCTCAAACTGACATCCATATAGAATGCTGATGTTGCAGGTGAAGGCTTAGCCTCACACAACATGGTATCAACTCCCCAATATAGGGAGGTGCTGTCACTGCTTAGGATAGCACGATGGCTACAAATGACAAACCAGAGACCAACCAATAAGATACAGAACTAATTGATGTTCAGGTTGGGCCTGCAGGATTTCAGAAGCAGGAGTGAAATATGTCAGTGAGTCCCAAGGACTCCTGAAAGCAAGCCTGTTTTCATTGGTGACTTACTGGAAAGGGCATGGGAGAGCATGGTCAAGACCGTAGGCTTTATTCTCAAGCAAACCATCCTTGCAATGTAATTCTTCCATCTCATTTCTAAGCTAGGCGATTCTTGGGCAAGTCACTGAACTTTCCTGCACTCTCCTGTGCTCAGGTGTGATGTGATGGTGTCATGATTGAGCTCCTATGATTTAGGTAAAGATACGGGCAGTGATGCTTGACTCATACTAAACAGTAATAAGGGGTTTTGCTAATGCTGGCTTTTTTTGTTGGTAGGTTGTCCTCTTCTCCAACTTTGGCAGATGTTAATAGAATAAGATGTTTTTGTAGAATTTAGTAATTCAGAAAGATGATACTTTTTAATGCTTCAATTTGAGCCTATTAGAATGTGTTTTTTCTAGGGATTTGCCATATTGCCTACAACTCATTCAGGTTGCTTTGTTCTATACCTGTTGAGAGGTGCCTAGTCATACCTCATTTTCGTGCCAATTTGCTTCTAATTTTTCTTATAGTCCACCCTTCTCCAGTTTCATTGCCACTGCCTTGGTTCAGAACATCAAGATTTTTCACTGATTCTACTATAGTACCTATCCATGCCTTTCCTTTTAGTAAGAACAGTAAATCAGTTATCTACAGTTTGAATCATGATATTTCTGTAAAGCATCACACAAAAGATATAATTCACTAAGTAAAATCCTTCACAGTACCCCAAAATCAGAAAAGACTGGTAACCCTCACATGAGTTGACCTTTTCTTTCTTTTCCTCTGTGTCCTTCAATACAGGTTGTGCAGAGGAGGAGAGAGAGTCAGGAAGGTTATATAGTTAGGCTAATATGACACAGCTAGTTAGTGGCAAGATCAGAACCTTATCCCAGACATAGTCCAGAACTACACAGTGATGGCCTAAGCCAAAGGATCAGCCATCCAGCTCACAAAGTCAGGTGGTGTCTCTCTGACCCTCTAGAGAAGCCATTCGCTGGTCCCTGACATAGACCCAACACCGTAAAATAGCGATAGATCCAGGCTACTGACAATGAGAAGCTGGGATTAGAGTCTGTTGCCACTTTAATGGAAATAGATGGAATCTTGCCTTAACGACTAGCAGAGTCACTGATACAACTGGAGGGATCAATGAATTTAGCAGGTTTTTCCAATTCCCTAGATATCTGTTGGGAAGGCAGCTTGACCAGACACAGCTTGTCCAATTGATGCTTTTAAAGGGTTACTGACAATGTGTAACATGAAAGGAGTAGAAAGCTAAAGAGATGGCAAGTCTTGTCTCCTTGATTGTACCCAAGAAGGAACCGAGATTGCAAACAAAATGGGATGTGTCGTTTGTAGAGGCAGAGACTGTGAAATAAATGGACGAATTCACAAAGCTCGGGTAGGGGATTAGGAAAAGCAGTTGAACAAAGGAAATGAATTTTTCAGAAAGCAAACTGGAGTACAAAATGCTCTGAGCCTAAAATGACTGGATATTTGCATAAATGTGTGTATAATCACCTGCTGAATGTACTCAGAAAGTTTTCAGTTGACCTACTTAGAAGGAAAAAAAATTAGACTATTCAAGCATTCAGAAAAATTGAACAGTTGTTTAAATTAAATATGCCAAAATTCCAAAAAAGCAACTTAGTATGAATAATATTTTTCAAAAAAGGCAAGTCCTTCTTTCTGTCTGCCAGCTGCTTTCGCATCTAAGAGACAGCAGAACACAGGTAACAAATAGAGGTTGTGATGGCAACCTGACTGAAGGCTGAAATCCATTTTTTTCAGAAAATGCTAAGAACATGATGATGACTACGCCTGACACGTATGTGTGTTCTCCCAAAGGCCCCAGACTAAGACAAACTTTAAAAGGGTGTTCTAGTGCCTTGAGATAGTGTGCATCTCGCACCTGCTGTCATCTAATTTTCTTCCAAGGAATAGTGCATGTGATCTGGGCTCCTCTTGCTCATGCCCACTGTTCAGTGTCATACAAAGAGAGGCCAAAGGACTTGGTAGAGATCTGCGGATTCTTTGAGATGAATACATGGAAAGCTGATCTCCTCGATTCCTTCATTTGTACCATACTTACCTTTGCTCAGGGTTGGCCAAGTGCCCTAGACTGGAATTGGAGATGCTAAGACAAATCAAGACTTGTGTGAGGAAGAAGAGGCAAAGAAAGAAAATGGCTAATGTGATGAATCATTTCTACTAATTGAGGTATCATATAGGCCAGAATTTGTGTAAGAGATTAGAAAAGATAACAGAAGAGGTGTACAATGAAGGCCACTATCCAAAATTTATGTTACCAGACACCGATGTCTGCTGAGGAAGAAGAGTCAAACCTATACAAGTGTGGAAGTGAGATTATATTAGTGTTTACAGTTGAGAGAATTAAGTACCTGGATGGGCCTACTAAAAATTTAGAGAGAAATCCTTATAAAGACTAGATAAAATGGATAAGTCTTCTAGTTTAAATAACTCATGCAGGATTGTAAAAACAATAATAGCAAAAATAAAATGTGTGGTTTAATAGATACTTTTATGAAACAGCGTCCCTTGAACAGAGACACTCCCAGGTGCAAGGGCTACCACCCTGACTTAGATAATGTCCCCCATCTTGTTGGCTTGCCATACAGTACATTCTCTTGGATTGATATCATTTCCAAAATTTAGATTTTTAGTTTCTTACTTTCCCACAAGGAAGGTTGTCGAAGCTTCATATTAATTTTAGCCATGACAAAATGATATCATCAGATCATAGAATCAAGAAATGTCAAAACCCAGACCAGCACTCAGTATGATTGATCATAAATCTTGTGTTCTTCCTGAAAACATTTTCACTATTGTAAAATATATGTAACATAAAATTTACCATGGTAACCACTTTTAAAAATACAGTTTGTGACATCAAGTGCCTTCACATATTTGTGTACTCATTGTCACCATATATCGCCAAAACATTTTATGCCTGTAAGATTAATTTATGTATTTGAGACACAGTTGCAGAGACAGAGAAAAATAGAGAAAGAGAGAGTAATAGAGGGAGGTAGGGAGATAGAAAAGAGAGAGAGAAAGAGTAAGGGAGGGAGGTAAGGTGACAGAGAGAGAGAGAGAGAGAGGGAGAAACAGGCAGATGGATGGAAAGCAAATGAGAGAAACCTTCCATTTGCTGATCCATATCCACATGGCTACAATGGTATTAGCTTGGCCAAGCTGAAATCAGGATCCAGGCACTTCATATGAGTCTTCCGTGTGGACAATGGGGCCCAAACCTTTGGAACCATCTTCCACCGCTTTCCCAGATGCCTTGCCAAGGAGCTACAGCAGAAGTACAACAGCCAGTACTCCAGCAGGCACTCACGCTTTCTCCTGCTACAGAATTGCTGGTGTGATTTCTAAAGAAACATGACAATTCTCCTGTAATCCAGATCTCAAAGGTTAGACACCCGCTTGAGGTGGGGGTATCCAATCTTTGAAATCTGGAAAGCCTCCGTTTAGCCAAAATCATTCAATGATTCATTACATTGTGTGTCACAGATGGACAAGATTCATTTTGAGAGGTGTAAACGTGCGTCATATGCTAGGTCCTAGTGTTGAGTTTAGATTTACCCTGTCAGTACTTTCTCTCACTTTTATGGTGAACATCAATTTGCTAATTGATGGCCAGCATTAATCTGTTGACATATATGTACAGAAAGGATCAATCACAAAATGTGTATCATGTGTAAATTCTGTTTGGAAAAGAAAAGGAACCCAGAATGAGTCAAAATCATACTCCCTTCTGCTTTGCTATCAGCAGAACCTGTGATCTGCTGCTGGCCAATGGAATATTGCAAGGGTGATGGGATAGTCACCCCCTCAAATGGGTTACATTACATAAGTCTGTTTCTTAGCCCAATGCAGGAGAGATTCTTAGGCTGATCTTAAAGGTGTCATATTGTACAAGGTGATGTGAGAGGGCCATATTGCCAGGAGGGAACAGTCTCAGAGGGGGTCCTTGGTAGCAGCCAGCGAGAAAGTGGGAATGTCACTCCATCTTATCAAACCCAAAGACTAGATTATGCCAACCACCCTGATGATGGGATTGTACCATGTGAGCCTAAAGCCAATGACATGAATAAACTGTTGTCCTTGCTCAGGATTCATGGAGCCTGGGGCATAATAATCACCTCTCTGCTAAGTTTCTGTATCTGTGATCGCTTTTCACCAAGAGTCTAAAAGTGATGTAATTAGGCATACTTTTAGGACTACTTTGTTCCTTTTCTGTTTATATTGCTTCTCTTCCTGTTTCTCTTTGTGAATTCTGCCTAATGGGACTATAAATGCAGATGTCCTGTTTCCCCCAGCCAAAGGAAAGACACATCACCTAAAATAGGACCATCAGATGATTCCCTATAGGAATCTGAATCTTCAGAAGAATGACATAAATGCGGCTGCATCTGAAGCTGATCCATGCCAGCAGCATTGCCGCAAGTTCTCCAGGGGAGTTGTTACTCCCTGTATTTGCCAATAACTATACCTCAACTTCCACTTTCATGATTTGAGCTCCACTAAATTATTCAAATTAAATCTCCTGCTGCTTGAATTAACCACACTCTAAATGGCAAAGGATTCGTATACATACATGCAGCTTATCATAATCTCCTATTTTATTTGTCTTTGTGTTATTGCATTTTAGAAATATACATGTATATACATAATTATATATATATATAATTTTACATATAAAATTGCATATATATAAAATTATCTGAAAGAGAGAAAGAAAGAGAAAGATCCTCCACTTCTTGGTTCCCGAAATGGCTGCAATAGTCAGTTTTGGGCCAGTATGAAACCAGGAGTCAGGAACTGGGTTTCCCCACATGGGGCAGGTGCCCACACTCTTGGGCCATTCTCTTCTGTCTTCCCAGGAACATCATCAGACATTCAGAGCGGCACCCTTTGGGATGCTGGAGTTGCAGGTGGCAGTTTTACCTCCTCTGCCACAGCACATGTCCCTGCAAGTTTCTTCTGTGAAATCTTTCTCTTTGCTCATTGCTCCTGGTGTTGTTCCCAAAGCACCCAAGGATTCAAGGAGAACTCTGATTGAAACAATAGGATTTTGTCGTCAGCAGACTAGAAACGATCTGTGAAAATTGTGACGTTATCTTCTGAGTTGTGAGCAGGTCTGCCTTCTTGGTTAGGCTTCACAAAGAGTATACTTAGAAAGTATAAATCACAAGATTTATAGTATGCACAGAGATGAAATCATAACTTTAAAATTTTAAAAAAAAGAGAACAGAGTGGTGCCCAGCAGTGGATTTTTAATTTTTTCGTGTGGAAAAGGGGAGACCACTTGCTGGTCCAGGTTTCCCTGATCTTCATAGTCACATGTGCAAAGATGTGTACTTTCTGTCCTAAATATCAAAGACAAACGTTACATCTTGAGTCAAATATAAGCTTTAGAATAAAATTAGAATTAGGAATTGAAAAGTACCATTGTAACTACAGTTTTTCAGATTAACTTGTCAACATGCAGATCTTTCATTCAAGGTAAAAGTTCACGTGGATTTTCTCATTAAATATCTCCTATCTTGTTTTCAGTCATGCAGCTTAAAAATTCAGACAATATCCTCTACAGAGAAGACTATAAAGAGGATAAAACCAGGCTTTTGTCGTGTTCTTGATTCTGTATCTACTCTGGTAAAGCTTTTTTTTTTTTTAATTTAATTTGCTGCGTTTAAACAGTGGAAAATTCTCACTCTAGCCTTAAGAATAATCATATTGAAACTGTCTTGGCAAATTCTTTGCTAATGCTTAGATGATATTGAGGAATACATAAAAAAATATTCAACACCATTGAATTTGAAAATAAGTCTAAAATGAGTGCACATCTGTGGTAGAGAGTCAGTTACGATAAAGGGAAGAATGTAGAGAAAACAGGAAAAACTCAGCAGTTGAAGAACAGAGTAGCTAAAACTCGAGTCTGCTTAGCCATGCTGTAGGGTCAGCGTTAACTACACTATAAAGCGCTATACTGAAAGTGTCCTACTGTGAAAGCATAGTCAAGTTTTTTCATAGGATTGCTAAAAGAAATAAATTGCTGTTTTCATGTTTCCTTTTAAACAGAAAACATAATCCTTAGCAATATTCTCGTTCACATACATGCTGAGGTGGAGTAAAATGAGGTTGGTCTTGGCACTTAGGAATGTCAAGATTTCAAATGGACAATCCTTGACTTTTCTGGCAGATCGTTTTCTCTCAGGAAACTTAATTTTCTCATTTCATTTTGGTAGAAAAAGCAGACTGATTGAATCTCAAGTGAACATGTTCTCTGTGCCACTTACTGTGCTGAAAACCCCCTGACACCACCCTCTGCCAGAACTCACTGAAAGAGTGCATCTTTCAACGTGTTGACAGGGCAGGGGGTGTGTATCATAAAACTTACAGTTAGTCATGTGATGAAGTAAAAAAAAAAAAAGTCATTTACTTGAAGGATACGGGCATAGAGAGAGGGTTAAGTGGAGCTAGAAATCTCTCTTCTGTCAAATTACTCCCTAAATGGCCACAGTCCCTGGAGCTGGGCCAGACCACAGCCAGGTGAAAGCGGGGCCAGGATCCCGGGACTTGGTGCATCCTCTGCTGCTTTTCCTGAATGCATTAGCAAGCAGGTACATCAGAAACAGAGCAGCAGGGAGGAAAATGGTACCCACATGAGAGGCCAGCCATGGCTTAACCTGTTTTGCTACAATGCTTGCCCCAAGAAATGAATTACTAATGAAATACATTCATCTTCATGTAGCCAAGGTGTGTTACCTAACAATAGTTGAAGATATCCAGTGAAGTATCATTCTGATTGCCCTTCAACTGTCTATAGTGTTTTGTCCCAAGATATAGAAAAATCATCAGGGATTGGCATTTGGGGATGTCTGAAATACTCAGTGTCAAATAAGTGCAGAATCTGAATGCTTTCAGTTTAGACATGTAGGACTCAGCATGATAATTCAGTGGCTAAATCCTGAGCTTGAAGGTACAGAATATGGGTACCAGTTTGTGTCCTGGCTGCTCCACTTCCCTTCCAGCTTCCTGCTTGTGGTCTTGGAAAGCAGTAGAGGATGTCCCAAAGTGTTGGGACCCTGCATTCACATGGAAGACACAGAAGAAGCTCCTGGCTTTGGATCTGCTCAGGTCCAGCTATTGCAGCCAATTGGTGAATGAACAAACATATAAAAGATCTTTATTTCTTCTTTTCAATAAAATCTGATCTGCCTTTCCAACAAAGAAAAATAAATAAATCTCTAAAAAAATGCTAAAAATATTCTCATTCAATATTTGACCATTAGTTTAATATCCCAACTAATTACACATCATCTGAGAACTGGCTCTTCTGAACCTGTGCAACTCACTGCAGATCAACAGAGTGATGAGCTTTTGTGCTTGGAGATCTGGAATTGTTGCTTTCTGAGTCTTTGCTTCTATTTGGCCCAGAATCAGGAGACCTACCATGAAATCCCACCCTCCACAAAATGCTCAAAAACCACTTTTCTGTGCTAAAGTTCACTGAAAATTATTGTTACCAAATATCCAAGTCTCTCAGGAATTGACAGCTGTCATGTTATATCATACCAAGATTGAAGATAGGCTAGCATAATCCTAGCTGCTTTTCTAGAAAAACTATCCAAAAAGCTATTCAGCTGAACTCAGTTTTATGAGCCAAGATGCACATGTATCATGCACGTGTGACTGGAACCAGTGCTCACGGGAGTTTGTTGAAGTCATTGGTCTTGCTGACTGTACTTAGAAACACCTAACCCAATGAGAATTATCCCGTGGCCTTTAGCCTCAGTGACAAAGGGAATTCAGTTCTTAGGAAACTCTCAAACACCTCTTGTTTTCATAATGGTGAAGGAGCATAATTGTCAGACATTGTGGTTGTTGTATGAAGGATTTAAGGGAATAAAGCAAGTCAGTGATGTTTGGCATGCGTGATGTTTACTGAGGGACCATGTTGATCTTTTCTTCAAGATTGTTGACAGAAATCTACCTTTGCAGAAGTTAAATCCCACCTGTGTTTATGCCTACTTTAATGCTTGATTGGAAAGGCAGCCAATTTCAGAAAGAATGTGTTATCACTCTTCTCAGACAAGGGAACCCCATTATTTAATGAGATTGTGTTTCTTTAGAGGAATATGTACTGACATGAAAGAACAGACACAGTTTTATTCTGGCCATGGAAAAATATCCAACAAGTTTAGTGTGAAGCATGTGTGCAGGTACAGTTGTGTGTTAACCTCTGCCCTATGTTAAAGGTCGACTATCTATAAAAATCTTTAGAAACTAATTAATCTCTTTTGTTGTGTATGAAAAATGTCGGTGCCTGTAAGCCTTTGCTCCATTTGGAGGCAATAATTGGCCCATAGCTTTGATATGTCAAGAGGAGTGAGTGGTATGTTGCCAGCCTCTCCTGCACGCCTGCACGTTTTGTCTGTTTTCACTATCCCTACTCCTCTCACTCTCATCTTGCATCTTTTCCCTCAGTTACAGGTTTTGGCAGTCTCCTTTGTTTAGCTCTCCCCCTGCCTTCCTGCTTTCAAAAAACTGTCTTCTCTTCTCTCACCAGTGAGAACAATTTATGTTGTGTGCACAGCTACACCCAGCTGCCTCTGCTTCACTGCAGTTACAAACAGCGCTATGATCTTCAGACAAAGCAGTGTCAATAGACTCAGTAGACACAGCATCCCAACGGACATGATTGCAGATTTTACCTTTATGCCAATGCAAGAATGTGGCTAGAAAGCAGCGCATTGTAGAGACGATAAAAGGAAAAGAGATTAAAGATGAAAGCTTCCTGCCAGTCATGTCCCATGGGGGAACATCTTAGAGCTCAGTCTACCTATTATGGCCAAGTGTATATCGCAGTTCTGTGAAGAAGGAATAAAAATTCAGGGAAAAAAATGGCACGTTCTAACATTCAGACAAAGGTAAGACCACGACACAGAGGATCACCTAAACATTTGGGCAGCTGAAGTTACAAAACACTTACATGCAAAGTTTATGTTAATACATGCAAACCAGTGAAAATTCCCAGTGACCTTGAGTTTTCTCACAGGTAGACAGTATGGTGCTTTGGTGACCACTGCTGATGTAGATTCCAACAATTACTTGGATTATAGCATGATGTTATATTCAATGTGGATTTTTATCTGCTTAACAGTCTGAGCAGTTGCTCTTTGCCAACAGCTTTGCTTGCACATGTAAGTAAACAAATGTATTTATCACCCGTGGGATCAGTAAGTGCTAATAAAGTTGCTGCTGCTTGCATTTTAGATTTGTTTTGATGACAGACACATCCTAAATGAACTAAGAATGGTTTGCTTGTTTTGGAGCTCAGCAAGAAAAGTGAAGACATGAGCATTTATACACTTGTCACTGAAAAGGTTCAAACTGTATTCTATATTAGTCATCATCTTTCTCTCTGCCTTCTATTGAATTCTTAGGGAAGTATGTGTGACTGAGTGAATGTGCGTATACACACACGTAGGCATATATACACTGCTATTTTTTTTTAAAGATTTGCTTATTTTTATTAGAAAGAGTTATTTTAAATTATATATTTTTATGGAAAAACTTACAGAGAGAAGGAGAGGCAAAGAGATCTTCATTCTGCTGGTTCAAAACTCCTTAAATGGCTGCAGCAGTTGGAGTTGAACCATTCTGGAGCAAGGAGCCAAAAGCTTCTTTTGGGTCCCCCATGTGAGGGCAAGGTCCCAAGGCACTGGACCATGTTCCACTGCTTTCCCAGGGTACAAGCAGGGAACTGGATGAAAAGTGGAGGAGTTGGGACACAAACTGGCACCCTAAGGGGATGCCAGTGCTTGGAGGTGGGGGATTAGACAGTCAAGCCAATGTACCGGCCCCATTGCTGCTTTTCTTACATTGGGGTTATGATGTCATTTTTTGATAAAATTCATTTTGAAGGTTATGCAAGACTACAGTGAGAAAAACTAACCAACTAACAAAGAAACACATGGAATTTGCTCCCCGCTTTATATTTTTAGTTGCTGCTTTATTCAAAAGTCAGAATTGCATTCAAGCCATTTAAAATGTCCTCTGTGATGCACAATATTTATTATAATCTACTTAACAACTTCCCTATTCAACTAGTTTGCTGAATATGGTGAAAAATGAATGCATTGACTCCATATGCAGATTGATGGTTAAAACAGGAATTCAAACTATATCTAATACATTCCTAGGACTTTCACCCTTTGGCCTACTGCTCTGTCATTTTGGTATTCCTTTCTGACCTCGCTGATTGTTTAGACAGATATTTGTGTTCAGCAACCACAACACTCCCTTCCTCTCTCTTTTTTTTTAAACTTTTGCCACTTAGATTCTTACTGAAATAATAAAACACCTTTAGCTGTTTGAAGACCTACTCCAGGGAGCTTTTTCCAGACCATAACTTCTTTAGCAATTTTTTTTTAGTTTGTTTTTGCTTGAAAAACAGATTTACAGAGAGAAAAGAGGAGAGAGAGGGAGAGAGAGAGAGAGAATTTGTCCATTTGTTGATTCACTTCCGCAAATGACTTAGCAACGGCTAGACTAATCCTATGCCAAGACAGGAGCCAGGAGTTTCCTCCCTGTCTCCCACCAGGGCACAGGGACCCAAATGCTTGGGGCATTTTCTGCTGCTTTCCTAGGCTATACGCTGGGTGAGAGCTGAATGGGAAGTGGTGTGGCTAGGACATGAACCGGTGCCCACTTGGGACGCTGGTGCTGCTGGCAGGGGAGTAGTGTTCTATGCCAATATTCTGGCCCCCTTCCTAAGAACTTGTAACATGTAGCAATGTGGTCTCCTCTTCCTTGCTCATTATCAACCAGCACTAACCATGAAAGCTCCCCTTTCCTGGAAGCACAGTCTTCCTGCTAGATCTGCTCACATGGATTCTTTTGCTTTTATTTTTTTTCCTGCCTCCCTCCTATAAGATCTCTCCTTTCCTTTTCTCAGTTACATGAATTAGTTCTTTCTTCTCTTCATCTTCCTCCTCTTCTATTTGGCACAAGTATTTGGCACATTATCTCCATTTGGCACAAGTATTCTCTAAGAAAAGCACAAGGCATTAATTAAAATCAAAACTGGTTCTGTCTTTTGAAAGACATTATTCATGAAATAGAAGGCACACTGAACTTACACTTATATTTTAAAGAAAACATCTTGGTGACCTTTTGAAGTTGAACAGTTTTGAGTCCTTCAAGTCTACGATATGTCTAAGGTATTTCTTAAATGTCTGTCATCTGTCATTTCTTCTGATCCTTACCACAGCTTCATTGCTACTCTTCCCTATTTTACATATGAAGATACTTGACGTATTCATCCCATTGAGAAAATCTCCTAGGTCATTTTGAAAGCGAGAATTACACAGAAGATAAAATGACGAGGGGTCAGGAAAACATTATTTCTCTAACTAGAACAATAGTTACAAAAAACAGTTGGGATAGCCTGTTAGTACATGAGATGTAATTCTGTCATTGATTTTTTTTTCTCATAAAGAGAAAGAAAGTAATGTGCAAAAGAACTAACTCATACTTAATCCCTAAGATACCAAGGTATACATTTAGATACACTATAGTTTGTGTTTTTTTGTTAGCTTCTAATTGCCTCTAATGAGCCTTTCTTAATGCATTAATGATGGGTTAAAATGTAATATCTTCTTTGTGCTAAAGCAAATAGAAGAACAGAGAAAATTTAAGTCTCCTTGCAGGCTAGTTCTCTTTTCCCTCAGCATAATAAACTTCTTTGCAGCCATTGCACGCAAATGTTTCAAAACAGTTATTGGTTCACGGACATTAGCTTCTGTAATGCAATTTGCTCTATCATCTGGATGCATTGCGATTTGTTTGAAGACACATTCCGCCATTATTGGTGCCTCACTAGCAATGAAAGATGAGCCTCAGTGAACTTCGGGGATAAAGCCAGTTGCTTCCTCTGCTGCATTACATGGAAAGTTATTCAGGAACATGCCCACTGTGGCAAATTAACCAAGCACAACGTTTGTGGCCTTGACTTTTGGGCTATCTACTGGCAGGAAAAGTCAATAGAGAGGTACTTTCTATACTTGCTGAAGAAATAGATGATTAAATAGCCTTTTCTTTATTTTTCACTTACAGTGTAATCCTTTTAGTCACCTAAACCTTATGGTGCCAGTGATGTTCATTATTTTATTCAGACATCCATCCTTTTTCATCAGTGGACAGCTTTCTTCCTAGCACATTCTATGTTTGCCTCCTCTTATCTCCCAAACAGAAAGCAAACACTCTTCTACATAGTCCCCAAAGCAAACAGGGTAAATTGATGGACGCTCCTGATCCCATGAAAGGGAAGAGAAAAAAAAAGTACATCTTCCTGTACTGTCCCTGAGGTGCAAAGCTATGTTTGAGGTACGTCTGTTGAGTAATTAACTAGACGTAATGTAGGCCACTGCTTTGGCATGCCCGAAGCCAGACCCTGACCCACCTGCCTGCATTCTAGTGACTGTCGTTAGGGAATCTTGTGTTTATATTGCCTTTGTTTCTCTGTATAATTTAGCTGTGTTTTCCAATAGTATACCAATAGTATAACAAGTCACACATTCTTCTCTTCAATTACTAAATAGGGAATAAGATTACAATTCTTGGAAAATACATGTTACGAAAAAATCATTGGTGGATTTCAAAAAGCATGTATTTATTTGAAAGGCAGAGTCACACAGAACGAGGAAGAGAGAGAAAGAGAAAGAGAATGAGGGAGAGAGAGCCTTCTACTTGCTGGTTGACTCCCCGAATGGTCTTAACGATCCGGGGCTGGGCCAAGAATTTGGAATTCCATCCCAGCATCTCTCTGGGTGGCAACAACCATCTTGGGGTGATGAAGAAAACTAACTCTAGAAAGAAGCCGGCAAAACCAACAGAGAGACAACAGGGAAGAAACTTTGAGGTGCTGTATTAACCTTTGCCCAAAGCCTTCTTCATTTCTAGACTTTGGCTGACCAACACCGTAACCACTAGACATTTGTGCCTATTGAGCAGTTAAAATTTGGCTAGTTCAGACTAAAATGGGCTATGAAGTATATAATAATTATTGCGTTGTTGAAGACAGCATAAAAGCAAGAATGTAAGCCTTGTCATTAATCATTTCTGTATTGGTTACATATTTAAAGGCTAATAGTTTGGATACATCAAGTCAAGTAAAATGTATTTCATTAATTTTACCAGCTTCACTTTTTAAAATACAACTACCAGAAAATTACAGTCATATGTGGTTCCCCTTACCGTGCGCTCCAGACATTTCAGCTAGTTTAACCCATGAACTTCTTTCGTTATTTAAGTCATTTTAAGCAATTCATTGTAATTTTCGAGTAGAATCCGAATAAGCCAATCATTGATTAGGGTATCATCAGAGTTAGCAAATGAGGAAACAATTCTGTGATTGAAGAGGAAATTAAATGGCTAAATCATGATTTTTTTCAACCTTTCATGGTTATTACAGATTTTGTTAAATATTTCCAATTAGCTTCTAAAAACGTCCCAAACGAAACAGCTCTATGTAATGTTTGTATATTGAACTCCCAGTACATTCTTCTTTGGAACATGTCTCATTCTCCTTTTGAACTATTATCAGTGAATATATTAAACAAATTGATTTCAAACACTGTCTTTAAATGATTTCCCTCCAAGTAAAGCGATGGCTGACGGAGGTGTCTCTGGAATACATGCCTCTCTTCTCAAAGTAGGAGCAAAGAAAAACACTTCATAGAGCTAAACTGAACAAGCACATAGAATCCATTCCTCCAACTGTATATTCAGTAAGTGTTTATCCTAGTGAGTCCATGCCACCAATAAGAAAGTTTGGGGGCCCAGTGCAGTAACCTCGCAGCTAAAGTCTTCATCTTGCACAAGCTGGGATCCCATATGGGTGCCGGTTCTGATTCTGGCAGCCCTACTTCCCATCCAGCTCCCTGCTTGTGGCCTGGGAAAGCAGTCAAGGATGGCCCAAGGCCTCGATCCTGAACCCAAGTGGGAGACCTGAAAGAGGCTCCTGGCTTCAGATCAGTGCAGTTCCAGCCTTTGCGGCTGCTTGGGGAGTAAATCAACAGACGAAAGATCTTCCTCTCTGTCTCTCCTCCTCTCTGTACATCTGACTTTTCAGTAAAAATATATCCTTAAAAAAATGTTTGGGAAGATTTCTTCCAGCAGAGTGAGGGAAGGGAGAGCTATTATCCTTGTCACATCACATGTATCTGACATCCCGAGTGGAACACATGTCGATAGTGTTTCTCTGCAAGATGAAAACATTTTCTGTAATAATCAATACTCAGGTTTCTTAATTTTTCTTTTAAATTGACATAAAATTTACATATTCATTATTTTCTAAAGATTTATTTTGTTTTTGTTGGAAAGTCAAATATACAGAGAGGAGGAGAGACAGAGAGGAAGATCTTCTGTCTGTTGATTCACTCTCCAAGTGGCTGCAATGGCCAGAACTGAACCAATCCGAAGCCAGGAGCCAGGAACCAGGTCCTAAGGCCTTATGCCATCCTCCACTGCTTTCCCAGGCCACAAGCAGGGAGCTGGATGGGAAGCAGAGCCACTGGGATCCAAACCGGAGCCCATATGGGATGCCAGTGCATGCAAGGTGAGGACTTTAGCCACCAGGCTACAGTACCGGGCTCCATTATTTTAAAGGCTACAATTCAATGGTTAATCATGTATTCCAAAGAATATAAAATCATCATCACCACTGAATCACAGAACATTTTCTAACACCCAAAATGAACCTTGTACTCATTAGTAGCCATTTCCATATCCCCTTTCCCATCCCCTAAGAATCAAAGTCCTAAGTCTATACATTTATCCATGTCCAACACTGTATCATATGTGCAGTCATGCAGTATGTGGCTTCTGTGTTTTTTCTTTCACTTAATATAGTCATTACAGTATCCACTCATGTTGTGGCACGGGACAGTACCTTATTCCTTTTTACAGCTGAATGATATTCCAACTTATTAACATAAAAGCATCTATCAATAAATGGGATTTTTTATTTCATTGATCATTATGAATAGTGTAGAAGTCTTGGTATAAACATGTTGCCAAATCTTTCTATGAACCTCTGCCACCATTCTCTTAGGTATATGGGAGTAGCATTGCTGGTTCATTCGCTTACTTCCACATCAAATGGTATCATCTTACATTCCTTTTTTTCCATCAATAAGTATTTATTTGCCTGAAAGGCAGTGTTACAGAAAGAGTGGTAGGGATGAGCAGAGAGAGTGAAAGAAAGATTTCCCATCCTTTGGTTCACTTTACACACAGCAGCAATAATCTGAGCTGGACTGTCTGAAGCCAGGAGCCCGGAGCTTCTTCGAGGTCTCCCCCATGGGTGCAGAGGCTCAGGCACTTCCTCTTGCTTTCCCAAGCTCGTCAGCAGGTGGCAGGGCAGCTGTAACTTCAACTGACAGCCACATGGTATGCTGGTGCTGCAAGCAGTGGCTTTACTCACTCTTCCTCATCACTGGCCATTCATTTTGCACTCACATCAGCAATGTATTACAGCTCCAGTTTGTCCACATCAAAATTAGTCTTGTTTTAGGGATTTGTTTTTGTTTGTTTGCTTTGCGTCATAATGATCCCAGTAGGTTAAGAAATAGTTATTTTTTCTTTAGAAAATGAAAGAGAAAGTTATAACTCAAAAAGGTATTTTGAATGTGAATTAAAATTTGCATGTCAATGAATCTGTTCATTGTGACAACTTGCGTTAGTTCATCCTTAAAATATAAAATTCAAGAAATCTCGTTCCAAGAATTCACCGAGACGTAATTTGAAATAACTACTTTCGCTTTTGCAATCACATGCTCTTATTGTCTACCAAGATTTTTGTTTAACTATAGAAACATATAGTCCACAATGATAAAAAACAAAACTGATCATTGAAGCAAACTTAATTTTTTATAAAGAATGAGGAGGGCCTGAGAGTGTGAACAGTGGGTTAATCCAGTGCTGGTGATGCTACGGTCCCGTGTCAGAATGCCGGTTCAATACTGACTATCTAAATGCTGATCCAGCTTCATGCTAACTTGCCTGGGAAGGAAATGGATATTTATTGAAGGCCTTGGCCCCTTGTAACGCATGTGGGAGTCTAGGATAGAGTTCCTGGCTCCTAGCTTCAGGCTGGCCATTTGAGGAGTGAACCAACAGAGGAAAGATTGATTTCTTCCCCACCCCCCGCATCCCCATCCTCTCTGCTACACTGTTTTATAAATAAGTTAGTTGATTAATTATTCTGTTATGAATATACTCTCAAAAATGCATGTAGATAAATCCTCATTTTCCTGGGACTAACTGTATTATTGAAACTCCCGAGGCTAACTGCATCATTAAGACTTCTATTAATTCACTTGTATTTTTCAGCTTTTTTGAGTTTGTAGTAACTGCTACAATTATTTTGAGCCTCTATCAACAATAGGTTGTGAGAAGAGAAATATTCAGTTACCAACACTTTAAAATTGCAAGCTAACACTTGTTCTGTCTCATGATTGTTTCGAAATAATCTCCATACACTTCATTGCTTTGTTAGCTGCCTCTGGGATGCCCCACTCCCACTGCCACGTGTTTGGTTTAACTGCTTGAATGTAGATTAGTCCTGTTTCCAAAGTGAAAGCCTCACATTTTACACGGGAAGCTTCTTGGCAGTGAAGAAAACTCTCCCCACCTGGTTCCTGTTCGTGACCTACACTTTCAGCAAAGAGAAGAGGAGGTTATTGCACAAGAAAGTGAATCAGCTGACTCAACCAGAAATATTACTAGGGTCATATTAAAGACACTGCATAAAAACATAGTCTAGGAAGAATCTGTCTCAGTTATCTATTGCTATATGAAAAACAGTGGCTGGGTTATTTAAAATAATAAGAATTTATTGTTTTGTATGACTTTTAGATTGTGGGCCAGAACACTCAGAGATTCCCCATTGAGCTGTTGACTGGGATACGAGTCATTTGAATGCTTAATTTGGGCTGGAGGACCTTCTTCCAAATTTAATATGTAGCGCTCAGCTTAGTTTTTTTTAAAACCGTTTATTTATTTATTTGAAAGCCCAAATGACAGAGGGTAGTAGGGGAGAGAGTAGGGAGGGAGGGTGGGAGAGAGAAAGCTCTGTCTACTGGCTCATTCTCCACATGAACGTAACAGTGAAGTGTGGCCAGAGGTAGGTGCCAGGAGCTTCATCCTGGGCTCCCCTGTGGGTGTCAGGGGCCCAAGTACATGGGCAGTCTTCTACTGTTTCCAAAGGTATGTTGGCATGAAGCTAGCTGGACTGAAAACAAACAAATCAACCCCAGAAGAGTCAGGACTGCAACTGGCTGTGTCACAACTCCAAGGTTTTGGTTTCTGCCCACCTGAGACCAACATGAGGATGTTCACATGATACCGTGCTCCCCAAGAGAGACAAGGTGTGTGTTCAGGTGAGGGCTTGCGAGAGTGGAGTGGTGATGCAGGAAGCAGTTACCAACATACAAGCTATAGTAACTTCTCAATTTTTTTTTCCTTAGTGGTGACATACCACTTCTTGCCAAATTTTATTGGTTACCCAGACTGGCAAGAGACAACATGGAGGAGGGAATGGCATGAATGGGGACAACATGATCTTTAGGGGTAGTCCTGGAGGCCACAGGTCACAAAAATCTCTCTGGACTTACACTCATTTATGAGCTCAAATGTTTATTATTAGAATATTCCAGTTATCCTAGAAAATCGTTCATTGCTACAATCCTAATCATTTTATGAGTTGAAAAGTTAAAGACCCTAAACACTGTATCACTCAGGGTAGATTGACACATAGTTGTTTGAGTCATCACAGATCTAGTATAGGTCCCCATCATTCAACTTGACAGTTTTTTTCAATGTATTTTAGATCTAAGACAAGCTTTACTTCCTTGGAACACACAAAACAGGTGTCACCGGGGGTACACAATCCTGTTATTTTTACATTATTTGTTTTTAGTTTTGCTATCTTATGGCTGGCATTTTGAATCATTATTTTCTTCTACCAGAAGATGAACAGTTTTTCCAAATTTCTTCCATTTGTAATAACTGTGGTATTCCAGAAACAAGGCAGAATATGAAAATCTATAACGTTTCCTTTACTTCAAAGATGGCATTGTTTTTATATAGTGTATGCATCCTGTAGTGCTTTCCATGGATAATTCTGCATATCTCACAAGGAAACCTTTATGGGCTATATGAAATTGCACTTTAATACTCTGAGGTAGGATCAAGCTACCTTCATCAATGTTAGAGTTGTTCCCTAAAGCAATTTTAGGTGTGATGCCTAATGGTCTCAGGTTACATGTGGGATCATATACATTATAATTTGCTTTTAAAGTACTTATGTTAGGGCAAAACAAGGTTTGAATTTGATTCTGAAAAATGATGAAGTATTTGAACCTCAGAAGATGTTGAATTATATACTGTGTCTCCTATTAATATAAAATTAGTCACAGACACCTTCTCATGTAGAACCCTGTTAGCCACACAGAATTTGAAGTGTGGCTGGCTCATATTCTGAGTTCATGATTTCATCATCTGCTTTCTGGTTGCCTTCTCATTTTGATTTGCTTAATTAGAAAGATCACAAAATCAATGATCATACTTACGTTATGTTCATTTTCCTCCTTCTTTCCTCTCAGTTTTATGGAGTAAATGATAATAATAATGAAATGGAAAAAAAAGTTGCAAATATATGTCCTTCTTATTAAATAGAGATTAAATTAGTTTTTCTGTCTTGTGTTTTTGAACAAAAGCATCGGAGATCAAACTTTATATATTTTTCGGTAGACGCGTTGATTAAACTGACATTAATCTGTTTTACTTTGGAGAAAGTTTTTGAAAGCTAAAATATGTATATATGGTGAGAATTAAAGAAAATGGAAAATGTGAGAGATACATGTCTGTGTATTACAATTCTTTGAAGTTCACTGTTATCTTATTTCTTAGATGATTACTAAAATTCCTAATTAATTTGTCTTTAATTTTTTGAATCTTAGAAGTTCCCTCATATACAATTAATGAATAAGCTGGAAGTAACACAATGGGATTATCTGTCTGTCTTTTCCCATCCAGCCTGATACCAGGCACAGTTTTACATGGCAGCATCATATAATACAGCACGAACTTTTAGAAGAATAGAGAGAATCCTGTATTGAGTGTTTCTTAATTCAAAAGAGCACAGAATTCTGTTTTGAACACACTAGTTTAATTAATATATGATTAATTTTTCTTTCATGATTATGCTTTCAATAGAAAATGAGATTTTATATGTCATCTGTATTTAATCATCCCGAATTGTTTTTGTTCAGAATAATCCCCACAGCAGGCTGGGATGACTCTCAACCCCGTGTTTCTCACAGCGACTTGTTACCAGGGATGCCTTCAGACTGCAGTTCCCACTTGGAGGAAGTTCTGAAATCCAGAACCTTCAATGGGCCTTCCAGAACCACGAACTGGCCTTCAATGGTGGCCAGTCCTTCTGTTCTGACTTTGACATTGGATTGCTTATGTCCATATCCATGGCTGCCTGGACAATGTGGGCTGGTCCAGTGAGCAGAACTCAGAGAGGGAGCTAATGGTTGCCATGGAGACTGGGGTAGAAAGCAGGAGAAGGGGCAGAGATTTTTAAGACAGATCCACATATTTTCTTTGCCTGCTCACTCTGGCTGTTTCAAGTTTCATTTCAAATTTTTTTTCCCATGGAAATTAGTGAATTTATTTAAATAATTTGTGCAAGATCCATATTGTATTTAGCACCTCTAAAACTCAACATATTTTATTGATAGGTTTATGACTGTACACCAGATTTGGTTTAAACTGGCAAAATGAAGCTGAATCTGAAAATATCTCCCTCTTTAAAACAAATGCCATAAACAAAGAAAAAATAAAAAATCGGACTGACTCACTCCATCCATTAGTCCACTCCTTCACACTGAGGAAGAATAGCCTACCAGTCAGCACTGAAGAGAAATATCAGTGTTCCCCAAAGGAGCCGGGCCTGAGTCTGTGAGCCGGCATGACTGACTGCAACTATCTGCATTGCATTTGCAACTTCTCTGCCTAACCTAAAAGGGAGAGATGTAGACACAATGACATCATGGAAAACACCCCACTTCCACCCAGCTATAGATAAACTGATGGAGCATCTCTGAGAGAAGGGACATGGAAATTTCCACAAGGAGAGCAGTTCACGCTCAAGGCCAAATGATCATTTCCGGAGTGCTCCACCTTGGTGTCTCCCTGCTGGCTTGAAAGTAGGGAACAAGAAACAGAATGATCCAAAGCACTCAGGACTAATTGTCCGTAGCAACCAGCAAGGTTTTAGTTGATCAGAACAAGGAGTAAATCAATGAGGTGAAGGGAAGCAAGTGGAAAGGAAGCTTACATGGGTTGAGACTTCCTTACCCAAAAGGAAAAGTGCCAGAGTATGTCATATTGGGGATATATTTAGATTTTGAAATGTTTGCATCGAGTGCAATGAGACATTTGTAGATGCAATGCAAATGAAAACAGAAGATACATTTATATTTCAAGTATTCCATATACCCAGCTGAATGTAATTTTATATAATATTTTATATGGACTGTGACCTGTTCCCTGGGAGTCAAGTATGGAATTTTTCACTTGTAATGTCTTTTATTTTGAAGTGTTCCAGATTTAGATTTTGGGGATTAGGGATGATTGGCATATGCTAGAGTCCTTTGGTGATGTTTTGTTCTGCTTATTTACTTACTGCCTCATTGTGCTTGAGGAAGACAATGAAGTGGCCCTACACTGAATAAGGAAAGCTACTAAAACCATAAGGCATTGGATGTGTTTCTAATAAGGTGGAGAAGAGTTCGGCATGAGATAATTAACAAAATCAGACAGAAGCTAAGCAAAACTCCAAATGCTAATCAACCAACACACCAAACAAAAATCCCATCAGCTCCCGTAACACTACCCTTTCTGTGGCCATAGATACAAGAAGATGAACTATAGTCTTCTGTTTCCAAGACCCTCTTCAGAAGAAACTAAGTAAATCTAAATTAAAATAATCCAATGGAAGCTGTAGATTGGGACTGGCATTTGGGCACAAGAGTTTGGGATTAATCTGCAGTTTGGGATGATGACATCCCATACTAGAGTGCTGGTTTAACTCCCACTGCTGTTTCCAATAGAGCTCCCAGATTATGGTGCATCTGCAAAGGTAATGGAAAAAAAATCCAAACTCATGGGCTGTTTGGGCTCCTTCATGGGAAACCAGACTCCTGTGTTCAGCCTGGAATAGACTTGGTGGCTTAGATCATTCTATGGGAGTGAGACAGAACATAGAGGATTTCTCTCTCTTTCTGTTTCCCTCTCATTTTTTTAAAGATTTTTTTTTTATTGCAAAGTCAGATATACAGAGAGGAGGAAGAGAGACAGAGAGGAAGATCTTTCGTCTGCTGACTCACTCCCCAAGCGGTCGCAACGGCTGAAACTGACCCAATTCGAAGTCAGGAGCTTCTTCAGGGTCTCCGACGCCCGTCAGGAACCCAAGGCCTCGGACCATCCTCCACTGCTTTCCCTGGACACAAGCAGGGAGCTGGATGGGAAGTAGGGCTGCTGGGACACAAATCATTGTCCCTATGGGAGCCTGGCATATGCAATGTGAGGACTTCAGTTGCTAGGCTACCGCATGGGGGTCTGGATTCCCCTTTTTAGTAGTACAAGTTTTTCACTTCTTTTGGAAAGAAACAAAGGGGTGCCTTGTCATTGGTTTCCTCTGGGGAGAACTGGGTTTACTTCAGAGAAGGAAAATTCTGTTCCTGTTGCTTCTTTTGGTATTGTTTCAACTACCCCATTCTTACATGTGTCTACTAAGGTTCCAAGTTTGTTACAAATATTTACTAAGTAGCTGAAATAACCAACACTGACAATTGCAATTAATTAGTGAAACAATTCCAATGGGCCTGACTGAAGCCCACGTTCACGTATTCTGGTATGAGGTGGAAGCCTGGGAGCTCTACCAGTTTTACTATTTCTGTGGAAGATTGTTGATTATGCACAATCACTTTTAATATACGTAAGACTATCAAGTTCAGGCTGAATCCTTTCAAATATCCGTTCCACTCCCACCAGAATTGCAACAGTTTCAATATATTTCGTTTCATAAATATTTAACTTATGTTTGTTGAGACTGAAAAAGGCGATATTCCAACAGGATCGATTTTCTAAATGTAAAGCATGGGTGTTTTTTTTTTCATAGTTACAATATTGATGAAATATTGAGAAATTATGCATGCGAAATGACTCATAATGGACTATTACAGACTTAAACTATTTTTTGGGGTCTGCTGTGTAAAATTCAAAGAATAGCAGCCATTCCAAATGAATGGTCGCGTTTCTTGTTCTGTAGACTCTTTCTCTACAGGAGTGTTATTTTCTCAGACTGTCCTAGAATGTCTTTTAAAGCGGTGATTTCATTCTTGGTCGACCCAGTCTCTTCACTTGGTGAGTTTGGCTGCTTCGGTGCAGCTTGAGGATCTCTGCAAGCATGACATTATTGTATTTATTTTATGTAGAGTATGTTACCAAAGTGGCGGCTAAATTATCTGGGATGATTTGCATGAAATCCTATTTCAGTGATAAAAATGAATGCCTTGGGAATAGTAATGAGTGAGTTACAACAAGTCATTCATTTCTTAATAGACAAGAGCTTGCTTTCCAGTTTCGACCACACTCGAACTTCCGTTACCTGTACTGTTTTCATTTGTTTGCCTATTTGTATTGGGTTAAATGCTAATAATTAATCAAGGTTTTGGGCATGAGTAGGATAGGGGTAAGATATGTCTCTAACCTTAGTCAAATCATAGAAGGAGTTTGCGAATGTCAGAGCGTGCTTTTTTTTTTTTAAGATTTGTTTTATTTTTATTGGAAAGTCAGATATGCAGAGAGGAGGAGAGACAGAGAGGAAGATCTTCCGTTTGATGATTCACTCCCCAAGTGAGCACAACGGCCGGTGCTGCGCACCGATCCAAAGCCAGGATCCAGGAACTTCTTCCAGGTCTCCCATGTGATGCAGAGTCCCAAGGCTTTGGGCCGTCCTTGACTGCTTTCCCAGGCCACAAGCAGGGAACAGGATGGGAAGTGGAGCCGCCGGAATTAGAACCTGCACCCATATGGGATCCTGGTGCGTTGAAGGCAAGGACTTTAGCCACTAGGTCTCGCCGCCGGGCTCATGGAGCATGCTTTTAAAACTCCTCAAAAGCTGGACAGTGCTGTAGTGATTCCATTAGCAGCTGAGAAATGGAGGTTTACTGTCTGCCATTTTGGAATCCGGCCGACTCAACCTTAGTATTCTTTGTGAGTCCTCTGTATTTCATTCCTTATCCATCTTATTACAATGAAATACAAATACTTGTTGTTGCTCTTGCAAAAGTAAATTGTGTTCTTTTTGAGGAAAGCAATGATCATGTCACCCTGGATTTGGCAGCAGGGGAGTATATAAATTGTCTTTTTTGGTAGTAACTGTTCTGCACCACGATTGTTTGTATGAGTGAAATCCTCATGCTGTAAGTTATGCAAATTGTATATTTTTTTTCCTAGACTGTGTTTTATGGTGAAGAGGGGGTTGAGGAATGCACATTAAATCTGAAATTGTTTCTTGCTTAAATACCACAATGTGGTAGACAGTTAATCTTCAAATCAGGTAGTGAACATACTCACCTACTTTATTGCCGTCAACATATGTCTCTCTGTAATTATCCTAGCTTATACCCTGGGATGAGCTAATAATGCAGAAGATATCTCAGCCCAAAGATTTTTTTTTTAAATTTGTGTGTGTGTCTGTTCAAAACAGAAGGTACTCAGATTAGAAGGAAAGAAGTCATGTGGATTTGCCCAGTGTTGGTGCTCATAAAAACATAAGTCTGAAATTAATGGTCCTGTCTATTCAGGAATTAGGAGAGCAGGTGTGGGGTAAGTTTGACTAAATAGCTGTGTCAGTATGGCTTGGCTCATCTGAGGTGGTTTGGAGAAATTCATGAAGAGACTTGCAGCTCAACACATAGTCATTCCCAGTTATCTGATCCTGACATGTGGAAGCAGTGTCTAGTAAACAGGTTGCAGCCGACCCCATTACGTTCATGAATTTACTCATGAGGGACTATGATTCATTGTGTAAAGTGAATCAAATATGGATAATCTCTGTCCCCGAAAAACAGCTCGGTATCTCTCCATTATTCTCTGTTATATCATGCCCTGTGAATAAATACTTTTAAAAAAATGGGGGGAACTTTGATACTACAAAGGAAAGACAATTCCTTGACTCCTTTTCAGAGATGGTAGTCTCAAGAAATTAATTTTTCCTTATGTCAGAATGATAAGGGGGTGTTGGTTTAGCGAAATGTGGGTGATAATAAATAGTTCCCAAACTTGTACAAGAAGTTCACTTATGAGTACAAATTGTACACATATATAGTCCTGTAGACCCAGATATCATGCGGCTATATATACCCAGAACAGTCCAAGATGACTGTTGTCTAGGTCCACTCCCTTTCCACCCACCTATGTCCGTGGTGTGCTGCCAGAATCCTGTAATACCACCTTTTTCTGAGTCAAAGTAGAATAACCAGGATACCTCAGTGGCGGGGGAGCGGGTTGGGGAAGGAAGGAGTGCCAAGGGGAAAATATGTCTGTCAATCCTGTAGGATATGATTCCCTTCAAAATATGTCCAGACTTCCTTTTGCCTATTTCTAGTTCTCCAAGGATATGTGTAATGTCATCATGTAGGTAACAGAGATGGAAATGTTGGCCAGGAGAGCAGCAAGCATATTTCTTGGATAATGCAGTATTTTATTTGGGAGGACTTGATATACTTTGGTGAGGCTCATTAATTTTATGAGCTCATTGGTTTACTTATCATTCAGTAAACTTAACGCCTCTACACCAACACCTGTAGTAAAATAGTTTCAGTGTCCATGGTACGGTGTTCTTTATTCAGAAACCAGCCTGGGGCAAAAAGAGTGGTAAAAAGGGTGAGGTGAAAGCGGATGAATCAAAATACTGTAGAACAGGAATAGGCTACTTGGAAGAATTAGAGAACCCACAGGGGGCTTGATTCAAGGCCTTTGTAATACATCACACTTTCCCCAAACTGATGCATGCTTCACTTATCCTCATTAATCATAAATCAATTGTGAGATACTATATTAACTGCTATTTCCTTTGGGGCTCATATTGTGTGAACCAGGTTTTAGTCATAATACTCACTATATTGACCAAACTTTGACTCATGTAACATTATACCTAGATTCTACTTACTTGCATGCATGCTCATGTATAGTGAAGTGCCATATAATAATGTGATTCCTGGGGCCGGTGGCATGTTGATTGAGCTAGGCCCCTTCCTGTGGCGCCAGCATCCCATATAAGCCCCAGTTTGGGTCCAGGCTACTCAAATTCCAATTCAGCTCCCCACTAATGCACCTGGGAAAACATCAGAAAGATGACCAAGTCCTTAGGCCCCAGAATCCACGTGGGAGACCTGGATGAAGCTCTGCTTTCTGGCTCAGACTACATTGCTGTAGCTGTTGTGACCATTTGGGGAGTGAACTAGCAGATAGACAATCTCCCTCCCTCTTCCCTTCTCTGTCTCCCTCTGTCTCCCTCCTCTCCTCTCTCTCTATATAGAAATAATAAAATAAAAAATTGTGACCCACAATGGATTGTTTAGAAGACAATGTCATGAGATTACAATGGGACTGAAAAAATGCATCTTGCCTGGTGTTTTTGTTGTATCTATTCTATGTGTAGCTACAATCAGATACATAAATATGGATGGTGTTGAAATGTCCTGCAGTGTTCAGTACACTGCTGTGCGGATTTGCAGCCTGAACAATGGACTGTAGTATGTACCATGGGTAGGTGGTAGGCCATACTATCTGTGTTTGTTGCAGTGCACTTTGTGATGTTCACAAAAGGATGAAATTGCCTAACAGTGTATTTCTCCGAACTTTAATCTCTGTCATTAAATACCACTTGACTAAACACATATATAGGGTATATGTGTATATGTACCATATGTACATGTCATCGTATGTGCTTTGAAATAGACTTTGAAATCAAATGATCTGCACACAGCTTATTTCCTTTCCTGAGCTTTAGTATAGGGCTGTGAAGGGAAAGGTACTCTGCTTTGATTCAGAAAGTGCAACAGCTCATCCCTTCAGGTTGGCTCATGCTCTCCTAACGCCTGGATGATTCAGAAATCTATAATTTTTTTCTTTTCTGTTTTTTTACTTCCAAATGAACCCACTCCTTGAAATTCTTGCTTGTTTTTTTTTTTTTTTTTTTTTTTTTTTTTTTTGTCCAGGTGTCTCAAAGTGTTTTCCTGAATCACAGATCTAATTCTTTCCTTTCCATTTCTTGGCGGCTTTTGATGGACATGCCATGCCCTCAGTCAAAAAACAGGTGCCTCATCCCAGAGCTTGCAGAAGCATTCAGTCTGTCCTGTTTGCAGATTCTTGTCTTTCACGTTCTCCCTTCAAGGCAAGCCAGATTCATCCTCTGTTTCCCAATTCTTTTACTTTCTTCATGATCATCATGCTTTCTGGCTCCTTGAAGTGTCACTAGAAATGCGTTTTTCTCCAGAGTCACTATGATCATAGGAATTCATTCCTTTTGCCTTTGACCACACTGGATTGTATCATCTGAGTATAACTCTACCAATGGCCTGTCTTGAATTATGGCTACCCGTGTGCATCCCTGATGATTATAAACTCCCAGAACCTGGAGAACACATCTTATTATTATTTTTTTGTTATCCTTCTGGCATCTAACATAATACCTGGTCAAATAATACTTTAGGTCTATAAGTGCCTGCATAAATGTTTTGATGATAGTAATAGCATATAGACTGTAATTTACATTATTGTAAAAAATGAGTGATGATCAATATTTCAGTGCAAATGTAGACTATTATCTATGTGTGTATTGGGATACTGCTATGAATTCATTCAAATAGCCACAAAAGAATTTGAACAGGAAGTTTGATATTAATTGTTTTAAATTTCATTTTTTTTAACCCCAATCCAATTATAATAAATGTGTCACACAGTGACATGGATCCTTTGAAACTTTCTTGCAGCTTTCCAACAAAACACAATGACCTTTCTGTGGAACCAATTAAATTTCTCTGGAAAGTAAAACAATGCTTTCACCATCAAAATTATTGTACTTTCTTGTAAAATATGGGAAAAATCACTCAAATCACAGCAACATAATTCAACTTTGTGCTCTTTGTTTGAAAAAAAATCTGATAAATGTCACACTATTACTGAGATGGTTATAAAACCAGTCACAAGTTAAATGGGGAAATTTTATGTGCAATGAGAAAACAGAATGAGCTTTGGTGATATTACTAAACCAAATAGATACCTGTGGAGTCTGTCTTTCCTGTGGAAAAGCAAGTATTACCCTGGCAAAGGCTGGCAGCATGACTCTAGAGCATGACTTATAAGTACAAGATGTAAATCAGTATTTGGCACTTGTGTGCAACATATAGGCAGGAGAGATATATGGCCATTAATTGTCCTGTTTGTCACTGCAGATCCAAACTCCAGGAGCTAAGATTATTTGAGCCCACCTTAGTGGCTATCCTGATCCATGATATAACATGGAACAGTACCCTGTGGTGAAGGCAGTTAAGGCACTATCATGTGTCAACAGGAAATGCTGACAAAGTGTATTTGGTGAGAAGTACTGTGCACAAATAGTATTTGGTGAGAAATACTGTGTTTTTGAGATATAGTTGTGGTGTGAAAGGAAGTAACTAAAGAAACTATAACCATGGATATATGTCTTTGTAATTTTTTTTAAAAAATTGCATATTCGGTTTTAAAGCTCACCAGCCCCCAAACACCTAAAGATCTGAAAAAAAGCACCAAACATTTCTATTTCTGATGATTAATTTGAAATCAGGCTTCTCGAATGATGAATACAAATGAAGTGCCAAGGAGAAAATCAACTGAATGTCAAACATGAAATAACTCAAGGCAACTATCACCATGACATTTGCATTGTCATTAGAAAATATGCAAAGAAATGGTTTCCTGTGATGGGCGTGAAATTGTTTTCAGATATTTAGCTTTTGTAGAAATTCATTTTAACTATTTTAATATTTGTTTTAAGATAATGTTTGCAATTATGCTTAATATTTTAAGTGAATCTCAAGAGGCAGAATATGAATATTAATTACAAATATTAAAATGAATGAATAGTAAATTATCATTATATATTTCATTATTAAAATGAATGAATATTAAAATGGTGACAATTTTTGAAAAACACAATTTGTTTATAATAAATGCTTTAATATATAAAAATATCTGATCATTGAAGCATTTTACCCAAAAAATGTACTTTCTGGCACTAGTGCAAGTTTATGAAAAGAATAATTTTATTTTTTTTGAAACAACTTGTAAACTTTATTGTATGTAAATATGTTTTCATCACATAACTGATAATGAAGTAGTTTTCCAGTACCAGCATTGGGGAAAATCTCTTTTTATACATATATACTTTATTAATTACATTGCATTATGTGACACAGTTTCATTTTAACATTCAAAAGTTATTTATATTTACCCTAAATCTTTGAACTTTCAATATCATACAATTTTGAAACAATTTAGCCACTAGTAAAAAAACTTTTTAGCTTGTTTCATTAATTGATAATTTTTCTGCATGAATAACATTTTCTATTCTTTGTTTAATCTTTCCCCTGAGGTATCTTTCCCCTGTTTTCTCATGAAGAATTAAATGCTTAATGATAAGGTATATCAGATATCTATAAATCTTAGTAATTACTGCAGTCTTTCTTCCATATAAAGAATTTGCATTGAGTTCTCTGATTCTTACTTTTGTTTTGGAACCCTAATTGTGGTACTGCAAATGGGAGTCAGGGCTTAGTTCCTTTCTTGTGGTTTGTTTTAATCCCTAGATTACCAGTTTTGCAGACAGTAAGGAGATCAAAGGCAGATAGCAATTGAGGACCATAAAATTAATGAAATCACATTCTCACTTTAGCACTTTCATAAAAGGACAATATCCAGCAGAAATTTTTCAGTCTTTTCATATTTTTCCTGAATGCAAGGTGTTGCAGCCCAGGGAAATCAATGCAATCCAATTTCAACATTTTTACATCTATTTTCCTGGCTCTCTCTTTGCATGACAAAGTTCATTTGCCCATTTGACTCTTATTCCTTCACTGAAAAAAAAAAGAATAATGGGATAAGGAAGAGGAAAAGACATCCATTTATCATTTATTTTGAAACCAGAATGAGGCATACAGAGGCACTGTTTCTACTAATTTGTGTCCCAGAAGACAAGCAAAGGGTGCTAAAAAGCTGTTCTTTAAAGTATAAATTTGTTTCTGGTTATGTCATCATGGAGAATCATTCTAATTTTTTGACTTACTGTTTCAATCATTGAGGACCATTTTTAACATGATTAACATTTTTGTTCCAATTATGGAGCAGAGCTGGTCCCTAATTTCTGAGAGCAGCATACCCACAACTGGCCAGTGTACATAAATCGTTCTTTTTTTTTTTACTTTTTTAAATTAATTATTATGCATTATGTGACAGTTTCATAGGCTCTGGGAATCCCCCCACCCCTCCCCACGCCCCTCCCCCCTGGTGGATTCCTCCACCTTGGTGCAGTATTACAGTTCAAATTCAATCAAGATTCTTTCCTTGCAAACATATACCAAACATAGAGTCCAGCTACTTATTGTCCAGATGGGTTGAATAGTTTCTTGGGGAGACCATTTCTGGTCCAAAGTTAGAGCTGGTAGAATATCATCCCAGTCAATTTAAGAGTCCCAATATAACATTAACAGCAATTTGTAACATTATGGAATTGACATGGTTTTGAGTAACCAGTATGTTAAAAAAAAAAACAAAAAACAAGTTCTTAACCACAACCTATGATTTGCTCATTGACATTTCAATTTTAGTTTGTATACAGGACCGGCTGCTATATACCTTAAAATGGATATAAGGTACCATTCAGCTGTCTCGTGTCTATTTCATTTTAGTATTTAGCCATTTGTTGTGTTGAAGTATAATTTTACTGATCTTGGCAGATTTTAGGATAATCTAGACTGGCTTGTAACTCTAACAAGACATTTGTCAACAATTAAGGTGCAGAACATTTTTTTGGGGGGGGTGTGCAGGAAAGTCCCCAACACCATGGTGAAGAGTGACTAATCTTCGTGTCCCACCCAGCGAGGCATGAGCAAATCCATGCCAGCTCTTTCCTGTCAGATTCCAAGCTCTACTTTTTGTTGTTTGTCTATTTATTTTAGGTTTTTTTAGTTTGTATGATTGTTTGCTATGAGGGGTTTTCGGAGCGATCCTGATAGTCATTGCAAGGGAGGGTGGGGGTCCAGAGGTGGAGCCAGGCTCGGACTAGAGAAAGCTCTCCTCCCTGGTCCCGAAGGACGTTTATTGTTCTTCTGTTTCTGCGGACCACTCAGGGCTTCTGGTTGTCTTTCTGATGACGTTGGTTTCTGCACGGTAGTGTTTGGACTTCTTCCATCCCCTGCGGAAGCTCCGGTTGGGGGTGGGTGACCTCAGAGTACTCGGCCTCCGAGGGCATCCAATTCCCTGTGGCCTCCTTGGCAGTTGGGATATAGTCCTTGTTGCTCGTATTAATAGTTTGTGGTGAAGGTCTGGGAGTCTTCATGGTTGGGATCCAGGCTTTTTCCTTGCCACCTGCTCCACCCTGGAGTGCCCCCCTGCTCCACACACATGACCTCCTGTTAAGAGGTTGTCAGGATCACACCCGATTCCCCCCTCATGCATTGGTATAGTAGTTTTACTATTGTTTAGTGCTGCTTTGAATCTATTGCCTATGAATTACCAGATTTGATCTTGATAGGCTATATTGTACTTTTTCCTCACTCTTTTTATGGTCCTGAAAGGCTTCCCTGCACTCCCCCCCCATTACGGATTAACATAGCGTATTGAGGGTATAGTAGGTTTTACAGTTTTTCGATGTAGATCTTAAGTATTCTGACATTAATTGTTGGTTTATAGATTATATCGCATTATCTTATTGTATTGGATACAGGTTGTTAGAGATTGCAATAATATTACAATATACAGGTACTGTCTTTCAGGTTGTCATCTTTTCATCTCAAGTTAAGGCAAACATGTGGTATTTAACCTTTTGGGATTGGTTCATTTCTTTTAGCATGATGGATTCCAGTCGGGCCCATTTGTCCACAAAGAACTGCATTTCATTTTTTTTAATAGCTGAGTAGTAGATGAGAGTAGATGAACCATGGCTTGCTTATCCAGTCTTCTATTGATGGGCATTTTGGTTGCTTCCAGGTTTTTGCGATTGTAGATTGTGCTGCTATGAACATAGGCATGCATGTTGGTTTCTTGTGTAGGAGATGTTTTGGATATATCCCTAGGAGTGCTATTGCTGGATCATATGGCAAGTTGATTTTGAGTTGTTTGAGTATTCGCCAAACTGATTCCCATAGAGGCTGTACCAGTCTGCAGTCCCACCAGCAGTGGAGAAGGGTTCCCTTTTCCCCACATCCTCGCCAGCAAGTGTTGGTGGTATTATGTATGTGTGCCATCCTTACTGGAGTTAGGTGGTACCTCATTGTTGTCTTCATTTGGATTTCCCTTATTGCCAGGGAACTTGAGCATTTTTTCATATGCTTGTTTGCCATTTGCGTTTGTTCGTTTGTGAAATGTCTGCCCATTTCCCGTGCCCATTTCTTGAGTGGCTTGTTTGTTTTGACATTTTGGTTGTTTTGTAGTTCTTTGTATATTCTGGAAATTAGCCCTCTGTCACCTATGTCGTGCGTGAAGATCTTCTCCCATTCTGTGGGTTGCTTTTTTACTTTGTTGATTGTTTCTCTAGCTGTACAGAAGCTTCTTAGTTTGATGAGGTCCCAATTGTTTATTTTAGTCTCGATTTCTACTGCTTTTGGAGTCTTTTTTAGGAAGTGAGGGCCTACTCCTAAGTGTTGCAGTGTGTTTCCAACATTTTCTTCCAAAAGTTTGAAGGTTTCTAGATGTAGGTTTAGGTCTTTTATCCATTTAGATTTGATCTTGGTGTATGGTGAGAGATGTGGGTCTATCTTTTTGTTTCTGCAGGCTATCAACCAGTTGTCTCAACAGCATTTATTGAACAGACCTTCCCATTTGCTTGGGTTGTTGTCTGTCTTTTTGTCAAAGATTAATTGACTGTATCTATGTGGGTTCCTGTCTGGTGTTTCTATTCTGTTCCATTGATCTTCCTCTCTATCTTTGTGCCAGTACCAGGCTGTTTTGATAACCACTGCCCTATAGTATGTCCAGAGGTCTCGAACTGTGATTCCCCCTGCTAACTTCCTGTTCTTCAGGATGGTTCTGGCTATTCGTGGTTTTTTGTGTTTCCAGATGAACCTTTGGATCATTGTTTCCAGTTCCATGAAGAATGTTTTGGGTAATTTGATTGGAATTGCGTTGAATGTATATATTGCCTTTGGCAATATAGACATTTTAATGATATTGATTTTACCTATCCAGGAGCATGGGATGTTACTCCATCTTTTGAGGTCTTCTGCAATTTCTTTTTTAAGTGGTTTGTAGTTTTCCTCAAATAGGTCTCCTACATTTTTGGTTAGGTTAATTCCCAGATACTTCATACTTTTCTCTGTTATTTTGAATGGTATTTTGCTGGTTAGATCTTTTTCCATCTTGGGGCTGTTTGCATACACTATGGCTGTTGATTTTTGTTCATTAATTTTGTACCCTGCCACTCTACCGAACTCTCGTATAAGTTCTAGGAGTCTCTGTGTTGAGCTTCTTGGCTCTTCTATATAAAGAATCATGTCATCTGCGTATAGTGAAAGTTTGACTTCTTCATTTCCCATTTGGATTCCTTTGATTTCTTTTTCTTGTCTTATGGCCTCAGCAAGTACCTCTAGGACTATGTTGAATAGCAGTGAAGAAAGTGGACATCTCTGTCTTGTTCCAGATTTTAGTGGGAAGGGTTTCAGTTTTTCTCCATTCAGTATGATGCTGGCGTTGGGGTTTTCATATATTGCTTTGATTATGTTGTGGATTTTTCCATCTATGCCTACCTTGGTTAGGGTTTTTAGCAGAAAGTGGTGTTGGATTTTGTCAAAAGCTTTTTCTGCATTTATTGATACTATCATGTGATTCTTGTTTTTCAGTTTTTGGATGTGGTGTATAACATTTATGGATTTCCTTATGTTGAACCATCCTGCATTCCAGGGATGAATCCTACTTGATCCGGATGAAGATCTGTCGGATGATTTTTTGAATTCTATTGGCTAGGATTTTGTTGAGTATCTTAGCATCAATGTTCATCAGAGAGATAGGTCTGTAGTTTTCTTTCTCTGTATGATCTCTGTCCGGTTTTGGGATTAAGGTAATGTTGGCTTCATAGAATGAGTTTGGAAGGGTCGCTTTCGCTTCCTTTTCTATTGTATTGAAGAGTTTGTAGAGGATTGGGGTTAGTTCTGTTCAGAATGTTTTGTAGAATTCTGTAGTGAAGCTGTCTGGACCTGGGCTTTTCTTTGTTGGGAGGTCTTTAATCACTGATTCAATCTCTGCTTCAGTTATGGGCTTGTTCAGGTCGTTTGTTGCCTCTGGGCTAAGTTTTGGCAGGTTGTATAAGTCTAAGAACTTTTCCATTTCTTGGTGGTCTTCTGATTTGTTGGAGTATAGTGCTTTGTAGTAATTTCTGATTATGTTCTTAATGGTTGCAATGTCTGTTGTTATGTTGCCTTTTTCATCTTTGATGCTGTTAATTCTTGCTTTCTCTTGTTTTTTCTTTGTCAGTTGGGCCAGTGGGGTATCTATTTTGTTTATCTTTTCAAAAAACCAACTTTTTGATTCATTGATTTTGTGTATAGTTTTTTTTGTTTCTATCTGATTAATTTCCTCCCTTGTTTTGATGATTTCTTGCTTCCTGTTGTATGTGGGGCTCTTCTGCTGCTGTTTTTCCAATTCCTGGAGGTGTGTGCTTAGTTCCTGTATTTGACACCTCTCTTGGGCCTTGACATGGGCTCCAATTGCGATGAATTTACCCCGCAGCACTGCTTTGGCCGTGTCCCATAAGATTTGGAATGTTGTGTCAGAGTTTTCATTGGTTTCCATAAATTTTTTGATCTCATCTTTAATTTCTTCTCTGATCCATTGTTCGTTTAATAGCATATTGTTTAGCCTCCAAGAGTTTCTGTATTTCCTGGGGCATTTTGAATTGCTGATTTCCAATTTCATTCCATGGTGGTCTGAGAGGGTACATGGTATGATTCCTATCTTTTTGAAGTTATTTAGGTTTGCTTTGTGTCCTATCATGTGGTTGATCCTGGAGAAGGTGCCATGCACTGCTGAAAAAAATGTATAATCTGTGGCCTTAGGGTAAAAAATTCTATAAATGTCAACCAAGTCCAGTTGTTCTATTGTTTGTATGAGCTCTGTTGTTTCTTTGTTGAGTTTTTGTTTTGTTGATCTGTCTATTGTTGTTAGTGGGGTGTTAAGATCACCCACTATTATTGTGTGCATATCTATGTCTCCCCTTAAGTCCGTGAGTAATTGCTTCACGTAGCTAGGTGCGTTTGAATTTGGTGCATATGTGTTCACAATGGTAATTACTTCCTGATGGATCAGTCCCTTCACCAATATATAATGTCCTTCCCTGTCCTTTTTGATGTGTGTCAGATTGAAGTCCACATCATCTGAAATTAAGACAGCTACCCCAGCCTTTTTTTCTCGTCCATTGGCATGAAATATCTTTTTCCATCCCTTTACTTTCAGTTTCTTAGAGGCTTTTCTGGTTAGATGTGTCTCTTGTAGGCAACAGATTGATGGGTTCTGTTTCAGGATCCAGTCTGTTAATCTGTGTCTTTTGATTGGTGAGTTTAGGCCATTTGTGTTTAGAGATAATATTGAGAGAAATTGATTTTGAGCTGCCATGAGTGTGTGTAAGTGTGCAAGTGTGTATTTGCGACTATTAGAGTCTCTGCCTGGTTGACTGTCCTCTTATGGATTTTAGTGGGGAGGTCTTCCCATTTGCCATCTTTGATTTTAGTTTTCATTTTTTCTTTGGGTTTAGCACCTTCCTGAGGAGGTTGTCTAGGGCCGGTTTCGTGCTAGTGTATTCTAGTTTCTCTTTGCTGTTGAAATATTTAATTTCATTCTCAAATATAAATGAGAGTTTTGCCGGGTACATTATTCTCGGTTGGCAGTTGTTTTGTTTCAGGATTTGAAAGGTTTTACCCCATTCTCTTCTTGCCTGGAGTGTTTCTTCTGAGAGATCTGCTGTGATTCTGATTTGCCTTCCTCTGAAAGTAATCTTGTCCTTTTTTCTTACTTAGAATTGTTTCTTTGTATTCGCTTGAAGGCAGTTTGAGGACCACATGTCTGGGTGAGGATCGCTTTGGGTCGACTCTATTGGGGGTTCTCTGACCTTCCTGGATTTGTGCTGGATTTATATTTCCGGTGTTCTGGAAGTTCTCCTGTATTATTTCATTGAAGACCCGTTGCAAGCCTATCTCCTTTTCCACTCCCTCTGGAAGGCCTATTATTCTAATATTTGATTTTTTGAGGTTGTCTTTCATTTCCTGTATGGACCTATTGGCTTTCTCCAGATTTGTCTCCAACTGTTTGATGAACTGCTGCCTTTCATTCTGAATGTCTTCCAATTCTGATATTCTGTCCTCTGCTGTATTCATTCTGTTGGTTAGGCTTTCAATTTTGTGTTCTATATCGAGGATTCCCTTTTTGACTTGATTTATTTCGGCAATGATATGGTTTTCGAATACCTTGGACTCTTCCCAGCGCTTCTCGCTGTCTCTGATGAATCTCATCACTAGTTTCTTAAATTCCTTCTCTGGTAATTCCTCTATGTCATCATCTTGCATCTCATGTGTTAAGATTAGTTTTTGGTTGTTTTGGGGGGAAATGCTTGATCTTTCTTCTTCTGGGTCATTACCTTTTCTGATATTTCTCCTCATTGTGTTGTTTCTTGCCATTTTGGGATTTTAGCCTCTGACTTGCTTGTCCGGAGCCGTTGCCCCGGTGCTGTAGCTTATAGGAAGTGTGACCCAGCAACTGCTGTATGGAGTGTTGGCCTAAGTATAGCTAAGCACAGCAGGGGGTTCCAGCTGCTTGTTGTTCGGAGTTTGCGGACCACAGCCCCGGGCTGGGTCAGGAGACTCTATGTCCCAGCCCTAGTGCCAGGCCTTCCCCCTGCAGCTCCCACTCAAAGTCGTTGCCTCACTGGAAGCCACACTGCTCCACACCTCCGTCTGAGTTCGTTGACTCTGCTGAGCTGTGTTATGCCTCTTGGGCTCAGAGCCTCTGGGCCACTTCAGGACACAGGTCTACAGAGTCGGTCCCGCCTCTTGGGCTTGGGGTGAGAGCCGTGTGTAGCTGGGGCCTCTGCGCCACCTCAGGCCACAGGTCCACAGAGTCTCTTCTTGCCTCTTGGGCTCGAGGCGGGGGCTGGGGCCGTGGCCGCGTGTAGTTGGGGCCTCTGCGCCACCTCAGGCCACAGGTCTAGAGAGCCGGTCCGCCTCTTGGGCTGGGTTCGGGAGCCATGTGTAGCTGGGGACTCTGCGCCACTTCAGGCCACAGGTCCGCTGGGAAAACGTGCCCAGCGGGAGCTGAGCACAGCAGGGGATCTATTCAAGTTCACAGTCCTGCCCTGCCCCATTTACAAGGCTGTTCTTACTCTTTTTTTTTTTTTTTTTTTTTTTTTTGGTTTGCACTTTCTCAAAGGTGTTCTGCCATTGGGAGCAGAGCCGTGGGAGTCATGCAGCTGTGCTCCCACCAGCCTGCACCTCTGTCCAAGGAGGCTATGCCGAGTGTTGCCCCGCTCCTAATGCTCAGGCTGAGCTCAGCAGCAGTTTCCACTGGAGACTTTTGCAGTTAGTCAACCTTTCGGAGCCGAGTTGGGGATTACTGTAACCCGGACCCAGAGCGCAGCTCCAGTCTTCTCTGCACTCTCTCAAAGTTGCTGACCTGCTGGGAGGCAAGTTTCTGGGCAACCCCCCCTGCTTATCTTCGTGGGATGATGCCCCCTTTGTTCAATCCAGTAGCCTCCTTTAGGGTCTCCTGCACTCCAGTGGTCTGTGCCCCATGGGTGTGGACGCATGTCCTTCCAACCGCCTTTGTCCTCCCAGGAACGGCTGAGATTCCACCGCCTTCCCCCTGGCTGGGATCGCGACTCACCAAAATTCTCACAGCGTGCTGTCCCCTCTTTTTTCCTTTTTATCGTTGTCTCTCCACGCTGTGTAGATCTTCTTACTTCAGCGAACTCCAGTGACCTTCCTACACCTATCCCCTCATTTCTGTGTCTCCTGGTTTGTTTCTCTGCTGGATCAGTTCCCCTCTGTCCCCACACTGCCCTACACCAGCTCTCTATGGTCGGCCATCTTCCACGCCTTCCTCCCATAAATCATTCTTGAAATCAGAGCATCCCTGGGAAAAACAAGCTATACATCACAAGTAGAGAAGGAAGCATGACCCTCAGGGTTCATGTTTCACATGAAGCCATCAGGAAGAACCAAATGCTTTCATTTCAGGATTCTAATTTATGGTACTTTTCTTCCCCTTCTTTTCAACTAATACTGTCATCTTAAAATGACAGAGATTGAGTACAAAATTGCTGTTGCATAATTTTCCTTATCTCTATACCTGGCCTGGGTTTGATTGAAACATCAGATTTTGTGAGAAATGTTACACACAGGAAATTTTGAAATTTGGGACAACACATTATTATGACATAAAGTAAAAGGGAATTTTGTTTCGTGTGTGTGTGTACCTGATTTTTTTCTCAATTACAACGTTTTCTTTATTACAAGCAAATAAACATTGTGCCAACATTTGTTTTTTCCTATGTCATTATTTCTAGTAATTTCTCTTGTATGTAACTTCTCATCCCTTATTGCTGTATAAGTGATTGTTATGCTTCGTATTTTCCCATGTTGCAAAAAGGTTGAAGTACTGTCACGGAACTCCTATAGAGTAATGACAAAAGCCTACAAATATTACAGTAAAATTAAGACAGATGTTGTAATCTTCCTTAGAATTTACAATCTTCATATTAATATCAAGCGTCTCAGGCTAAAGAGAAATAATGAAGACAAACAGAAACAAAACAACACAAAATTAAGCCAAAACTACCCAATGGCTCTGAGTTGGCTTTTAGCATGTTTCTGTTTAAAGTTTGCAAGGCTTGGGCTTGTTTTTAGTGACTCATCAACAGTTCTAGTTAACTGAGTCAGACTTTCCAATGTAATGATTTTGAATATTGTGTTTCCTCTTCCCCTGGAGACAAGGTGTATCAACTGTAGCTTGGCCAAATTTTCTTCATTTTTGAAATAAGGTCCAAGTTTTCACTTTTACCTCTCTCTGAAACATTTCAGATCCCTAACATTTTAACTTTGCTTGGAGCTGTAACTAAGAAGGTGATGGCAGGGCTATGAGAAATTAGGCCAGGGATGTTACTGGATAGGGTGATACTAATCGTGGTGAAAATGTCTTTACTACCAGGCTTGGCTGTCATTCTACTTGCATTTGAGTGGGGCCATCAGCAACTTGGAAAAAATCTTTAAAAAATGTAACAGTTCTTACATTAACAACAAAAGGACTTGCTTCCTGAAGGGTATTCCTTGTCTTCCCCTTACATTTTCTCTGTAGGAAATCTTGGTCCTTGTTAGTTGTTTCTTCAGTCACTCATAATCAGTGTCATAATGTTCCCTCAAATCACCCCACTTAACACATTCTCTGATATAACTTTTGGTGCTTCACTTCTTCAATTGCCCAAAATTCATTTTCTCTCTCTCTCCTTCACTCTCTCTCTCCAGATTCCCTTTCCCAAGCACATCCTAAATAGAATTTCTAGAACAACCAGTGTGGTCCTTGGGGAGTCATGTCAGCTTCCTTCCCCTCTTTTTTAAGAAGGTGAAATATATCTGGAGGACAGAAGGGAAAGCCAAGTGTCTTTAAGAAAAATTAACAACATCCTTTCCTATGTCACCTTTTCCTTATCATGGATGCTAAGTTAACCTAGATTTGATTTGATACCAATATTATCTGGGTCATTTATACACATATATCCTACTTTTTTTACTCCTTTCTACCTTTTTCCCCCTCTCTGGCCATAAGATCAAATTGAATAAGTGAATGACAGAAGTTCCTATTATTCTATCTGTATTCATTTAAGTTTGGTTTTTGTTGTTGTTGAGCTATATGTGATTTTACACTGAACTAGTCAAACTATGAACTAGTCAAAAATATGTTCTACTTTCCCAGCATGTTTTATTTTTCACCATTATTTTGTCAAAACTTTTTGAAAGATGGTCTCAGTATGTTAGTCTCGATGGTTTAGTCGTGGTACCATAGCCTGGATGGTTTAAACACATTTTTCAAAGTTTTGGAGACCATCAAGCGTAAAATAACAATTTGGCTGAATTCTTGCAATTTCTAGTGAGGACCTTGTTCTAGGGATGTTGTAGGAAACTACCTTCCTCTGTGTATGCCAGTGAATTTTCCTGGCAGAAGTCGGGAGCTAGGTGAGGAAGGGAGAGAGAGAAAGAGAGAGAGAAAAAGAGAGAGAATATTTTTTGAAAGGTCATGAATTCCATTATGAGGGTTCTACTAAACCTACTTATGTCCCCAAAGTCCCACCTTTAAATACCCATCCTACTGGGAACTATGGTTTCAACATAGAAGGTGTGGGGAGGTCCTGAACCACACCATAACAAAGGTCATGGTGAAAGTGTTGTGTCTGTGTAGTTGACTTTGTTTGGTTCTTTAGATCTACAAGTGTGGACTTTGTTTATTTGTTCCTTTTTGTTGATAAGCAAGAGAAGCTCACAAGCCAATACAGAATAGTGATGCCCAGGTTAATCCTTGAATGCATGACCTCTGTTGCTTAATGCCACTCCCTGCTCTTTGGCACTCTGCTGGGAACCCTGGGAGATGAATTCCTGAACAGCGTTATGTGCACTGCCTCAGGAAATGGCTCAGGTGGGAGATCTGAGCACAGGACAAGGGCGAAGTCAAGGTGTTATTATTGTCTTGGCAGATGCAGGTTAATGGTATCCGTATTCTTCTTTAGAAGCAGCCTTCTCTCTTTTATTATTTTCACCAGGATGTGGTAAGCATTTTCTGATGTCATCCCTTCAGGTTTAAGACTGTTAAGGTCTCCCCATAGATATAAAGCTCAGATAGCTTCATCATTCCACACCTTGATGAACAGCCTTTCCACTAAACTCTCATCAATTACCACTTGCACTGTGGCAGCTCTGTCTCTCCCACACCTTCTATTAGGAGCACATCATGTGGAGTCTGAATGATTAAGTGACTGCAGATGTCTCATTGCCTTAATTTGATTCAAACGAGGATATCTTGATAGGGGCACCAAATGGAGAATATCATACACCTTTGTGGAAATGGCTTCAAGTACATATTGAATATGATTTTGAAAATTAAAGCTACTAATTTACAGGTTAGTTTTCTCTTTCTCTTTTTTGAAAAGATGATTTTATTTATTTATAAGGTGGAGTCACATAGAGAGAGAGAAAGAGAGAGAGAGAGATAAAAACTTCCATATCCTGTTTCACTCAATGGCCGCAATGCCTGTGACTCATGGGTATGTCCCATACGGCGTGACAGGGGTACAAGCATTTTTGCCTGTCAGGAGCTCCTTGACAGGCACATTAACAGCCAGCAGATTGGAAACTGAGTGGTTGGGACTTAAACAGGTACACTGGTATGGAAGGGCAATGTTGTAAGAAGGCACATTTTGGTTCTCAAACTCAATAAACAGGTATCTATTCTTTCTTGTTAAAAGTTACAAAAATTGTTAGAAAATAATTGTGATCCTATACTAATTATACTAATAGTAATAATTATATGTATCTAGATATATACACACATATGGTTTAACAACTTTTTTTGCATATGCAAAAACCTGATATGCTAGTTGACGTTTTTTCTTAATTTCACAGAAAAAAAATTGAGTTCCACAGAGTGACTACCATCTTCTCAGGTATCTCAAAACTTAGCAAAGATAAAAATAATTGAAAAAAAGCAGGACGTAGAGTCTTTCAAGTAATAGCATTTAACTCTACCTCAGCAGAACAAAATGTGGCAGTGAAAACAGACGGATTAAGAGGTCAATGATATTGCCTTTTTCCTGTGGTTATTTTTAATAAATGTGCTGATTTGTTAGTCATCTGTTTGCAACGCAAATGGAAATCTCATATGCACTTCCTGCAATAGTTGTCACTTCCTTACAGGACAGCTGCTGGTTTGTCTGTTTACCTGGAGCTATAATTCTGAAATCATATGATAGGATCATTTGCTTGTTGAGAACACTGCAAAATAGACACTAATGGAATATAAAGTGACTAGACAGCTTGGACATCTCAGTTATAGGGTGACAAGGAGTTGTGTATTGAATTCACATGTATCAGCAGGAAACCTGAAGCTATTGACCATAGTTCTTTTCTTTTCCTTTTATCTCTCTCTCATGCTAATCTAATACATTTTTTCTCCCTAAAACGAATAGTCAGCTCTGTGTGACACATGTTGTTTCTATCCACAAAGTTAAAATGTAAACATCTTTCTTGTTTCAAAATGCTTATGTATTTACAGATCAAGCACAATATTCAAACTATATTTGAAAAATTAATTATAGATACAATAAGAATTGTTTCAAATTAAGATGATAAAACATTTGCATCTTTCATGAAACAAAAAGGCTAAATTTGGGGTGGGGGAACAGGAAATTGTGTCTTATGTTATATAATGAAGTTGTGAACCTTTGAGAAAAATTCCTTCTCTGCTTTCTCTGATTCAGGATCATTCTTTGCCTTTTTTCCTCTGTATGTGTGACAAGCCTTGACAAACTCATTGGTTTGGAAATTTTACAAAGATATTACATCAAAGACCTTAGGATAGGAGTCTGAGTTGTGGCTTATCAGGCTAAGCCTCTGTGACAACAGCATCCCCTTATGGTGCTGGTTGAGTTACTATCTATCCCACTTCAGATCCAGCTCCTGGCCACCGCGCCTAGAAAAGTAGCACGAGATGGCTGAATTTCTTTGGATCCCATATCCACATGGGAGACCCAAATAAAGCCTGGGGCTCCTGGCTTTAGTTTGTCGCAGCCCTGGCCATTTGCAGCCCTGTGTGGAGTGAATCAGCAGATGGGAGGTTCTCTCTCTCCCTCTCTCCCTGTTGCTCTCTCCTCTTTCTCCTCGCCTGTCCCCCTCTTCCTCCTCTTTCTGTAACTCTGCCTTTTAAATCAAAAGAGATAAATCTTAAAAATAATCTTAGGTTTTAATTCATTAGGTTTTTAAAAACATGCAATTTTATAAGTTGATGGATAAAGCACAGTAACAATCCTCTTTGACATGAAAAAGTTAAGGACAGTTTTATGATTCACTTTTTTCGAAGTTAGGATAAGTTTAGTTTGTTTTAGTTTGGTGGAGAAGGAGAAAACAATCCTTTCGCAAAATATGATTTTATAAGATATTTACTGGCTGGTTGGTAGTTTAGCACAGGAGAGTGAATTTTATTTCTGTTGTGCAAGGCAGTAGGCATTTTATTCTAAAATAGTATAAGGTAGAATCTAGTAGAAGAGTTTTAATACCTACACAGACAGAAAAATATTGATATACAATATTAGTAAAGCATAACTAAAATTCATTGGGGAGCAGTATATGGTGATGTTGTGTGTTTGCTGAAACCACAGGGAAGGTTTGAATCTCAGGACATTTGAATTTTAGTTTTCAGAGAAGCATTAGGGTCAGGAAAAATATTTCAAAAACATGAGAAAATTAAAAAGAAGTATAGGTATAACTGCTTAGGGTATTTTTAGAGACTAAGAAGCCCAGTGTCAATGATTTAGAAGGATTCCACTGTTGCATTAAGGAAACAGGTAGGAGATACAATAAAAAGGCAAATGGAGACAAGGGCACCTAAGATAACTAGATTATCTGGTGACATTCACATTGTACTTAGAGGCGAATCGGAACCCATTCATGTCTTTGAGGATGTGCAGAGTAGAATGATTGAAAAAAAGATGGCAAAGAAACAATAAGGAAGCCCTTGCAGTTTTCAGGCCAGTGGTCAGAGGCAAAGACTTCTGAATTTGAGCACTGGTATTGGAATGGGAGAGAAAGAGCAAATGCAGGTGACACTATGGAAGGAGAGATGGAATCACCAGGAGTACAGCTGTGACTTGAAACAAGGGAGAAGATGTTAGAGATAATAATTTCAAAGTCACATACATTAATCAAACCAATAGCAGAAATAGGTACTGAAAAAGATAAGAGAGATAGGACAGGACACTGATGGAAGGTCTATACATATATCTATCTGCATCTCCACATCAAACTATTGGAATTGGAATTTGTAGGTTAGGTATTTGGTTTAGTGACTAAGATGCTGCCTTGCTGAAGTCCTCACTCCACTTCCAATTCTAGATTCTTGCTAATGTGCACACTAGAGGATTACAAGTGATGGCTCAGGTACTACTTGGGGCCCTCCCATTCACTGGGAGACCTGGGTGGAGTTTGCAGTTCCTGACTTTGTTGTAGGTGTTACAGACATTTGGATCATGAGCCAGCAGGTGCCTGATCCTGCCTGTCTGCTTCTCTTTCAAATAAATGAAAATATTTAAGAAATCAAAAATGATTTGGATTTGCCTTTATGAATTTGTATAAGATATCATAGATAGTAATGGATAAGGTTGAATCACATCTATTGGAATTCTAGCTCCAACAATAAATAAGCACCTTAATTCCCCTTAGCTTTCATCTCTTCTGATAGAATCTTGTGAAAATTCAGTGGATTAATAAATGTAGATTGTTGTTCTACAATAAGTGTTGTGGGAATGTAGCTATTAACTCTGTCTATAGATCTTTTTAAAATTATTTTTTATTGGAAATGGAGAGTTTCAGCGAAGGAGAAACAGAAAGATCTTCCATCCTCTGGTTGGTCTACTCTAAAAGACTGCAATGGCCAGAGCTGGGGTGGTCTGAAACTAGGAGCCAGGAGCTTTTTCTGACTCTCCCATGCAGATGGGAGAGCCAGAGGACCCAGGACCTCCTCTACTTCTTTCCCAGTCCATAAGTAGGGAGCTAGATCAGAAGTGGAGCAGCTGGGACATGAACCAGTGCACACATGGGATGCCAGTGCTTACAGGTGGAAGATTAGCTTGTTGAGCCCCAGAGCCAACCCCAGCTCTGCCTATAAATTTTGCACCTGTTTTTCACTATCTATAAGAAGTTGAGTCACAAATATTTCATAACTTTTTGAGTTATAGTTTACTAATAGATGAATGAAGTTTACTTTAGATGATCTGTACTATTCTAGTTTTAAGTCACAGTTATTGATCAAGTGACAGTGGACTGACTACCTGCCGTGTTCCAGGCACTGAACATGTTATACAGAGCATTATAGATGTGAGCCCTGGCTTGGGCTTTCTGATCTGTGGGTGGGTGATGAATAGATAAGCAAAGATAAATTAAAAAAAAGACAAGTACAAAATAATAAATGCCTACTATATGTTTTATAGACTGAGGAAATCCAAAGAAACCTATGAAAGACTATGAAGGAAGTACCACTTTGAGGACTAGGGGAATATGCATTTTAATGATCAGAGAAATTATTTTTTAACATGATTTTGGAGTAAAGGCAAGTACAATTTTGGGAAAGGATAAGATTGAATCGCATGAAGTAGAAAGAGCTTGGACGCGAGCACGAGGAAATCCAAAGAAACCTACGAAATACTATGAAGGAAGTGCCACTTAGAGGACTAGGGGAGTATGCATTTTAATGATCAGAGAAATTATTTTTTAACATGATTTTGGAGTAAAGGCAAGTACAATTTTGGGAAAGGATAAGATTGAATCGCATGAAGTAGAAAGAGCTTGGACAATGGAGTAATTCATTGAAGAAATGGAAACAAGGACAGTGTGTTTGCTTTGCTGGGGGAAGGGGGCAGCCTGTGAGATGAGGATAGGAGTAAGTTTGGATGGGCAATGTCTGATACATGGAATCAGCGTGTGGGTTTTCATGCCAAGAGCAATTGTAGACACTGTGACATTTCAGATGTTATTTTTAGATGAAAGAAAAATTAATATTTCATGTAATAAACACACATTAAACATATGCAAAGATCTATAAGCATGTACTTCATCACTTGTGTTAGAGCTTTTAATTTTGATTTTCTCCACTCAATATCAAAAATCCATTTAGAATTAATTCACTTTTTGGCTTTGTGAGCCATTTAATTTTTTTTTTTCCTTTTGATCAAAGACTTTTGAGGCCATAATGTTTCCAAATGAGAGTTTAAGAAGTTATTCTCCACTGCCCACTCTACTTTCTACTTTGATTTTTTCAATCCAAATAAGCACAATCTAATTTAAATTACATGGTTACTTCATAACATCCCAGCTAGCTGTCTTTTCTGACAGTATCTCAGACATTGTAGGATTCAATTGTGAATAAAACCTTATAGTTGAGAAGTCTGACAAGGCTTTTGTCTGCCATGGTGGCCTACCTAAGTTCCCTTTCCTTCCAAATTTTTTTAGCACATATACACTCTCTGACTCACAGACTTTCCACTTGCCCTGCCCACTGCCTCTGAAAGTAGATAAACCTCAGCCGAGTGTTATTCTAGTAGCAGAAGCCCAACTGCTCATGGAAATCAGTGCTGGGTGTAATTAATTATATATATATATATATATATTTTTATATTATAGCAAGTTATGCCAAACAACTGGCACATTTTCAAGGATTGAATGCAGTTTTCTCTGTTGCTAGGTGAGTCTATTATGGTGACACTCAACCTCTTTGTGGAGGATTTTATAGATCATCTCCCATGGCCTTGGTTGCTGAATGCCTTTCAGTGCATCTCACACTGCCCACCACCTGACAAACCACTTCTATGTTAACCTTGTGTTCCAGGAAGGTGCTGTAGAAGTGATCCGTATATCTTTGAGTGTTAAGTGGTGGTGATGCTCAAATCTGCTGGTTTCCTTATATAAGATAGAACATATGGTATTTGTTCTTTTGTGATTGACTCATTTCACTGAACATAATGGTCTCTAATTGGGACCACCTAGTTCTAAATAGTATAATTTCATTCTTCTTAATAGCTGAATAATATTCCATAGAGTAGATGTACCATAGTTTCTTTAACTACTCTTCTTTGGCTGCACATCTGAATTGTTGCTGTGTCTTTGCCATTGTAGATTGTGCTGCTGCAAATACAGGATTACAGATCCCCTTCTCATATGCAGATATCGCTTCTATTGGGTATATTCCTAGGAGTATGATAGCTTGGTCCTATGGCAGGTTCTTCAAGCACTCTCCATACTGATTCCCACAGTGGTTGTACTAACCTACACTCCCACCAGCAGTGAAGGAGGGTGCCTTTTTCCCCACATCCACACCAGCAGGTGCACAATACTTCAGATACCAACTGTGCGGATCTTCCACACCATGCAAAAACTCCAGTTCCCTATAGATGCCACCTAGCTCCTTATAGTCAGCCTTTCCAGTTTGGTAATTTGCTAGAGCAGAACTCAGAGAAACACCTTCTTTATATTAATGGATGGGAATGAGCAGCCAAATGAACAGTGTTAATAAGCAGAATTCCAGAAGACACGTAAGCAAAGGAATTTCTGTGAGTGATCTGGGTATTTTCACCAGCCACATCTCTGAACCCCATGATTTAGAGCTTTTAGTGGAGGCTTCATCCACCACATAGACATGGTTAACTGATCATTTCAGTTTGCCGCCCCTGCCTCCACTCCACAAATGATGGCATGAGACTGAAAGTTCTGGATCTTCCAGGGATCAGTTCCAATCCTGAAGTTATCTGGGAGCCCTCCACGAATTGAGTTCCTGGCCTGAAAGATGCTCCTATCACCAAGGAAATTCCAAGGAATGTAGGAGCTACATGTAACAAGCTCCTGTTAGTGTCATCACTCAGGACCTTAACAAGTATTTTAAGAGCTCTTTTTCAGGAACTGGAGGGCAAAGACCAAATGTTACATCACAGGATGCTTCCAGCACTCTATCACATGGGGAATTATAACTGCTTGAAGAGTTCTGTGTCAGAAACTGAGGCAGAGAACAAGAAGGAGTTACTTACTATGTCACAAAAGAGAAATTCTCCATGTTTCCTGACTACCATTTCTGTTGGGAGAAGGGAGATTCAAATATCCTGCCTGTGCTTGCCTGTTGTTATAAGTGACTCTCAAGTGACCCATTATCTTCTCATAATTCTGAGCTGAAAATGCCCCAAGAGATTTTTCTGGTTATCCACCCCCTCCATCCCATGGAGGTTTTATGGTTCCCGAGTGACTGTAATAGAGTCGGAAATTTATCACTTGTCATCCAGACTTGTTCATTGTGTAAATGGTGTAAGTTTTGTATTCTTCGGAAATGAAACATGAAGAAATTAGGTATGCTATGTATCTGAGTACATCAAATACTCAGGACTGTGACTCCCCCACACCTCCTTATGCAGAAAAGGGGAATTGCTGGCATACTTAGAGCTTCCAAGCCCGAAGACCTTCTGACTAGATCTTCAGAAGGCAATGGAGCATCAACCAAATCATCCGGAAAAGGCCATTTAAGGCTAATGAGTCCATTAAAAACATCTTGAAAACCACTGTGCTGCAGGTTCAGGCAGTGTTCCAAGTCCGATTTATTTGAAGATTATAATAAATGCACATTTTCAAAAGACACACCAGTCATGTTTGTCCTGTGACCACATTGTTCTGTATAACCTCATTCAGTGTCACATTTATAAATGACTTATTTATTATAAAATGGGCTCCCACTGTACGGAATACATAGAAAGCGAAAAATGCACAATCTCACTCTCCCATCTCTATTCACAATTCCTGTGATTTTTGGTCAACTTAGGGGAAAAGAATGGAAAAATTGATTTAAACCATTAAGTTACTCTGTTAAAATATAAAATTATATAGAATTTCTGTAAACTATCAAATGAAGTTGTGTAAATAGACATTTACAGATCTGAGAAACGTAGTGGGTATTTGGCCTAGCCGTGAAGACAGCGGCTGGGATGTTTGTACCCCATAACGGACAGCCTTAGTTCAGGTTCTGATTCTGGCTCCAGGTCTTATCTTCTTGCAGTTTTGGACTGTGGGGACCAGCAATGGTGGCTCATTCAGCTGGTTTTCTCTCCCTAAGATATGAGATCTGCTTCACCTTCCTGTCTCCTGACTTCGGCTGTTGCAGGGCTTTGGGGAGTAAACCAGTGGTTGGGAACTTCTTAAGTCACGCATGCCTCAATAAATTAATCAAAATGTAAGAACTTTTTTTATCATCTACTTTCATTTCTGTCGTTTCTGTTATTAATTTTTTACACTTTACTTCTGTGTGTCTTATAAACTTTGAAATACTTAGTGATTTACCTTGAAATGTTTCACCAAATTGAAAAATGAAAGTAATATTGAAAAAAAGAAGTGTACAGAAGTAATGAAAAATCTAAGCCATGCCTGGACATTAACCAAAGTGCATCATATGATGTCAGCGAACTGCTTTCTTAAGCAGCATTTTTTGTTGGTATTTTGTTTTTTGGGTGTTTTCCTCCACAAGAGCCAGGTCTGTTGTCTAGCGTTTGAGATTTAAGGTAATCTTATTCTGTACAAAGCAGTGTCAGGTAAAATGGCCTGGTTTCAGGGATCATTTGATTTTTCCTCCCTCTCATTTTATTCAGCCATGCACCCCCCAAAACAGCAGAAGAACATTAAGATGTAAGAGGTTGACATTTATCTTGCAAAAACCACCAGAAAAAAATTCATATATATATATATATATATATATATATATGTATATATACATATATATCCTTAGAAATTGTCCTTCAGAAGTCTTTTCTGCTTTCGTTATCTGACTATAATCATAGCCTATGTTGAGAAATTCTATATTGGAGATCAGAACAGTCCCTTTAGGCATGAAATGATACACAACTCTTCATGGAAAAGAAGTTCAAAGTGCCAAAATTAGGATTCATGCTACTTGTGTTTCTCACTCCATCCACTTAGTTCCTTCTGATACAAGAATAGCTTTTTAAAATCCGATTTCTTTAAATCATCAGTAGATGTTGAAGGGACGTATATAACTGGTCATTGCTGCCACACTGTTGTGTTCAGGGCATCATGACCAGGGGTGGGGTGGTGAGGAGCCAGCCTATTTTCTACCTCCTTACACTTTAGGCCTTATCTGATAGCCATCTCTCCAGAGAAACTGCTCTGAATCTATAGTGAGATACAGTGAGGGATATATCCCTCTTCTTGTATGCTGTTCTTCTCAACCACTATGTATTTTTTTTACATCCTTGGTGGCATTATCACAACTTCAAATTAAAATTACATGGCTTTATTTCCCCACACTGTGGATGTAAGCTCCCTGACAACTACACTCGTTCTTTGGTTTACCTGTGTACACCCAAGGGCCAATACTCTGCCACTTCTTAACTAAGGCACAAATGAATGGGTATAACCTCCTTCTAAAACAGTGAATGAAATCATTTCATTTAAATATCCTTTCTTTAAAATTCCTAAGTAAATGAAATTCTTTTCAATTTTCACTTTGACTTTTGAGATCCTTTGTAAGAGACGAGGAAACACTTATAGCGTTTCAGTAAGAAGATTCTGTATGACAGATACTGTTGTAGCTATTAGAGTTTCCACGCTGGGAATAACAATATAAGAAAAAGCTCATTAGGAAATGCTGTGCCCTGCCACCTCAGGAACTTTAATAGAAAAGAATAATTCTGGTATGGATGAATATGGGACACCAGGAATCTGGGAATGGGGCAAAGTGAAACAGAGAAGAAATACTAAGACTTCATGATGAGAGAAATGCAGCTTGCCTTTGTAAAACTAGCGAATTTTCATGTAGTGATCTCTTATTTTTGTCTTAAAAAGCATTTTAAAATTGATTGTTTAAGTCAGATTGTAAGTATTGATAACTATAATTCATCTGCAATAGGCCTATTGCTAAAATGCAAATTCTATGCAGTTATGAATGCATTATGACTCACAGCTAAGTTACTAACGCTTTTAGTAATCCACAAGAGAAAATGTTCAAAAGTTTTCATGCATGTTACACATAAGTTACAGTATTTCAACTAAAATCAGCATTCAAAATGAACATAGTTAAAAAAATTCACATACACATGTACTGACTGAAGGATTTTTGTGTGTATCTATTGAATTTTTTCAGGAGAGATTTTAAAATTTTCATATTTTAAATACTTATTAATATATCTGAAAACCAGGTTAATGTTAGAATCAAAGAAACCATTCATTACCAGGCTACCTTGACTTCATCAACTTTGTCATCCGTTTTGTGCATTTATTGCTAAATACATACAGCAAGTTTAGATTATGATTTTTTTGGGAAAAGGTCTCTTTTGTTTTTTTTTTTCCCTCAGATAAGAAAGGAAAGAACCTTTAGAGTGTGTTTGTTACATAGATCTGTGCACAGAGAAGCTGTCCAGAGCAGTTCCCTGATTCAGTCCAACATAGTATATTCACTATCAGATCAAAGTGAGAGCAGTGTGTGTGTGTGTGTGTGTGTGTGTGTGTGTGTGTATGTGTGTGTGTGTTTGAGAGAGAGCGTGAGTGTGTGTGTCAGCTTCTAATTAGGAGTGCGCAGTTGGGAAAGCCCAGGAAAGGTCCCGTTACAGAGAAGGAAGCTGTGATCTTTGAATGTCAATGCAAAGAACTTGGTCACATTACTCCTGTCCCACAGAGTGGAAAGAAGCTGTCCCACTAGAGAATCCTGGAAGCTGGCTGGATTTCAAGATGTTTTAATTCAGCTTTTTTGGCAAACAGCCTTCAAAGGAAGTCAAGGGTCAGAGCTCGATAATTGCGTATAAATACAGTCAGTGCAGTGGACCTCAACTCCAATCATGCAGAACCAATTTTTAGCTTGATGATATCACGGTTGCCTATTTTTAATTAAAACATTCATAAGGAGTTCTTCCATAATCTGCCTATTACTCCATTTTTTTTCCTTCATAAACTCAAGGTACCGATTAATGATACTCAATGAAATGTTGCTTCATTGACTTTCTTGCCTGCCCATTTTGTGGAGCACACACTTTGGGATAATATGTTTTAGCCTTTCATTTACAAGTATCTATTTTCTAATCTACCAGTCAGCTATTGAATTGCATATTATAAGTTTAACATAACTTATCAAAGAAAATCTACTTCACTGCTACAACATAACCACAGATGCAAATATTTTACATCATGGCTTTACTAAATACTATTGTGCATTTAAATGGGGGTAATTCTGAACCATGAAGGTTATTCTATAATTGAAAAAATCAAACCGTACTTTACACTTAAGTGTAATGTCTCATTTTAAACAATACCAACTCTTTGAAAAGGTGGTTTTCTTTATATCAGTTCCATAACAAAATGTTTTTCCATTTGTAACAACATATTACTTGCAGCCATTTAAATTTAGAAGACTTTGAAGTGATTAAGATGGTAATTCAACACAGACTTCTTTTAACTGAAACATGTGGACGTAAAAGACATCCACTGGAAACTTTCAGAATAAATATAGGAACTGCGGTAATGACTCTACTATGCAGGCTTGTTGTACAATTATAGTGCTTACCTTGTTTAATTAATGAATGTTAATGATAGACATACAGACTTAGCAAAGGAAAAATTCATGCTATCTCAAATCCTTGGATCTGGTCATTTGGGGGATAAAACAACTTTGAAAAAGACAGGTCAAGCAAATGAACATTCTAGTAATTTATGTTGGAAAAATTCACATTTCATTTGGATACATATGAATTGTGAGGAAACCACAACAAGCAGATTTCTTGCCTAATCATTGGAGACAGAATGGAGATTGGAAGGAAGCGGTCAAGCTTGTCAGTCCACGTGTGTGTTTGCCTTGCACTTGTAGAATCCTGACATTCCAGATTGGAAAATGCAGATCTGCCAGTCTGTGATAAGATACGACAGAGCTGGTGCTGAACAGCCAGCCGTCTTTGATTCATTCACTCCCAAATTTATTTTGGATTGTATCCTGATGTGGATTTTGAAACAGAAATCTGCATTTTCTCGCCTTCCCAGTTATCTGTTTCACTCTGTGTGGAGGGGTTCAATAATGAATGTGAAATTCCCTAGCAAATGAATACGTAAGCCTGCCTCCACACTTATTTCTTAGTTCTAAAAAGAAATAACAGAATCAACATTAGCAAGGAGGCATTTTTTTCTTTCCTCCTCTATCTGGGTTCTACTTCTTCAGCTCAGTTACAGGTGATTAAAAAAAAAAAAGAAAAAGAATAGAATTCTGATGAAATGAAAGCCACGGTTACTGTTTTAAAGTATGGAAGTTGAAGATAACACAGAATCTTCTGCCGTTTTCTCACCCTAGCAGCCCAGCAGAGCCTACAGAAAATGCTATGTATTTTTCTTGTGGTGAGCCGTAAGTGAAAGCAGGGAGCTTTGGTAACTGCATGGGTTTAGATACACTGCCCTGGAGCTGTGAAGTTCCTATGTAGGCACAGTAGCCAGGATTCACCCCACTGTGACCACCAACAATGTGTTCCCATCTAGTGAGCGGCAACTGCGAGTGTGAATGGACTTTCTCAGGTCATCAGAGCCAAAGTAATAATTGTGACTTTAGTGAAAACTGCATGCAAGCAGCAAGTGATATCAGTTCTTCAGTTCTCCAGTTCTCTCTCTCTCTTAAAAAAAATATTGGAAAGGCAGAATTACAAAGAGAGAGGAAGGGAAGGAGTGGGAGAGAGAGTGAGAGTGCTTCATTGGCTGGTTCACTCCCCGAGAGGCTGTTGTGGTTGGAGCTGCTTCAGACCAAAGCCGGAAGCCCAACACTTCAGCCAGGTCTCCCACATGGGTGCAGGGGCCCCAAGCACTTGGGCCATCTTCCACTGCTTTCTCAGGCCATTCACAAGAGCTGGATTACAAGCATAGTAGCTAATTCTTGATAGTATCTGTATGAGATGCCCGCATTGCAGGAAGGTCTTTCCTCCCTTCTCTTGATATGGTTCCTTATTTGTCTGTTTCTTGCAATTACTCCTTAACTGGTAGCAGAGATGCCTGCAGTACTGCAGCCTGTGTTAACCTCCTTAACGGCTACTTTTCTGCAGGCAATTCCTAAGTCTTTGGCCATCTTCTTTCCACTTATCAGATATCATCTTAGTTAATGCTCTCTATCTGTGAGAATATGCTATTTGAAGTTAAAAAACAAAATCATAAGCAAAGGACCTGGGTTTGACTAAACAGTTTGGCTCCAGCACCCGGAGTGCTATTCTTATTTTTTGTTTCTTGGGAGACAGCTCATTCTCTCTTCCAAGAACTCTATCAGTCCTAAAAATGGGCTCTCGCGCCTGCCTGAGTCGTTGTCCACCCTACACCAATTTCTGTTTCTAGAGACAACTGTGTTCCGCCCCCTCCTCCGTGGCAGAGTAAACGGGGCCACAGGATATTCAGCTGCAACGGCAGGGAATGAGCAGGTTCGGAGGAGAGAGTATTCATAACAGGAAAAAAATACAAATAAGCACGACAGCAGGCCAAGCTGCCAGTTTCGATAGAAAATGTGCTGGCATTGAAACACTGGAACTGAAAATAACTCGCCTATGTAACCACAGCTTTCCATGGCTCTCCATTGGAAGTGGAGTGATGTGTAGTGACCATTTATTGGGGGGGGGGGCAAATGAACACCCAAAGAAGGGCCAAATACAAGAGAAGATATGATTGTTAGAACAGATAGAGGAGGATCAGGGCCGCATGGAGGCAGAAAGGGTGCTACTGCCTGACCAAACACTGCAACTTCCAAAATTCCCAAGTCAGCCCAAGGGTATTGTGGGCTGTTATGTAACCTAGATTAAGAGAATCAGAATTCTATACGAAAGTTCAGAATGGTAGTCAGTGACCTTTGGCGAGAATATTCGCTTGGAGTTGGCGTGAAGGAGCCTCCTGCACTGAAAGTATCCTCTATCTTGACTAAGGTGGTGGTTACTGCTGTGTGAACATATAGAGAACGTGTTCAGACTGTACAACTCAAATTTGTGCACTTTGCTGCATGCATATGGCATCTCTTTTGCGTTGTTGTTAATTGACACATACACAGCAACTCTACCTATGCAGACATAAGCCAGATTGTGTAGTAAATTACCATAGAGAGTCCCTGGGTTGCCTAGTTACAAGCTATTTGGAATCAATCGCCCCCTCCCTCCAGGAGGCATGTCTGCACCTGAGTCCAACTTTCACAGATTGCCAGATGCTAGTGGCTAACACTCCCAGACACCAGCCCCAAAAGGCAGCCTCTGAGTTTAGACTGCTTTACACTCAGTCCCAGACTATCTTTTAGCTTGCTTAAAGACAGCTCTCAAGTGATTCCACCAGAAGGAAGGAGGACCCTTTTCAAGAACAACTTCTGGTGCATCGAGCAGAGCCAGTCCCTAAATACAACAGTCCAGGGGCGGCTGGGAACTCTGCGTGATTTTCACCTGTGAATTCTGGTATGCCTCAAATAGTGCTACTGGAGTGTTGCTCGCAATTGCCAATGTCATTATTAGCAATCAGACTTAGGCCTTAAAGGTTTCCTGGCTGGATCTGTGTGGGATTGTGTTAGGCCAACCACGCCTTGATATGAAACATCAGGTAGCTTAAGTAACACAAATTGGTTTCTCAACGTTACAGGGGCTGGAAGTCCAAGAGGATTGTGTCAGCATGCTGGCTTCCCAGGTGGCCTCTGTCCTTGGCTTGCAAAAGGCCACCCTCTCACTGATTCTTCACATAGCTGCTCCTCTGTGCATATGTGCTGCGGAAGTCATTCTCATAAGTATTCATTGCAGTAGGACACTGCACCTGCCATTGTCTCTTTTGGATTCAATCACCTCTTGAAAGATGCCATCTCCAGATACTTTTATTTATTACTGGATGCTGAAGAATCCCACCTATTCATTTTGAATGATTATGCAATTTAGTTTTTGGTCATCTGATTTGTTGTTACAAACTAAAATGACTCTGTAAATTACAAGGAACCTGAAAATACCTTTTATATGTCTTCTACTCACTGCTCAATTCAGTTGAGTTAGATGGCTCGTGGTACAAGCTAATTTTGATGTATATGCATGCAGACAAATTATGTTATGGAATTTAAACTTCCAAATGGTAAATCAGGGGTAAGTAGAAAATTAACATCACATAAAATCTTGGAATTTCAGAAATGAATTTCTCTTTCCTTCATTTACAGCTGTTTGCCTTGGAAGGCACTTTAAATTTCCTCAAACACGTCGTACATAATCATGTCACTGTGCGTTTACATATGTTGTTCCTCCGCCTAGCCTCCCAAGGCTAATCACCCACTTGCCTCTTCTGAATGCTTTTCTTGAATGTGCTGTATGCCCACCTTAACTCTAGGTAGGCCCAGTGGTCTTGCTTTTTAATAATTTACTTGTGTTTGTCTCTGTAGTAAGCTGCATGTTTGCTCAGGGTATAGGATCAAACTTTTTGTGTGTTTTTATACTCCTAAAACTTGTGTTAGCAAACAAAGAGGCCTCAGTGGTGTCCACGGTTGGCTTGTATACTCCATGTGAAAATGCTGTATCCAACCCTTCTCGGAGCTCTGGGTGGGACACGGGAGTCATGGGCATTCTGGGAAGGCCCTGAGACCAACAGGCTGTAGAGGCAAGGCGGGTAGAGTGATGCCCCTCAGCAATCAACTACAGCAGACATGCAAAGATATGTCAGAGCTCGCTGCCCACCGAGGCAGGGAAGAAACTGCCAGACTGGCTGGCTCTACTGCCTTCTTCCTGAAAACCACCCATGCTCCCTGAAGGTTCATCTGGGAATTATTCTAACAACTACTTCACCTAGCGCGTGAATCCATACACTGGCACTCAGTCTTTCTTCATTGACGATAAAGCAGACTTATTCATAATTCTGAAAATGTTGTCAATCATTTTGGACAACAGAGATTAACTATAAGAATTCTAGGTACAAAGTATTTTCTTACCAGAGTGCATGAAAATGATATAAATAGGGCCCGGCATGGTAGCCTAGTGGCTAAAGTTCCTCACCTTGAATGCCCCGGGATCCCTTATGGGCTCCGGTTCGTATCACAGTGGCCCCACTTCCCAACCAGCTCCCTGCTTGTGACCTAGGAAATCATTTGAGGATGGCCCAAAGTCTTGGGACCCTGCACCCACGTGGGAGACTCAGAAGAGGCTCCTGGTTCCTGGCTTCAGATCAATTCAGCTCTGGCCATTTAAGCTGCTTGGGGAGTGAATCAACAGATGGAAGATCTTCCTCTCTCTCTCTCCTCTCTGTAATCTGACTATCCAAAAAAAATTAATAATAAAATAAATCTTTAAAAATGACTATAGACGAGCCCAGCGCGATAGCGTAGTGGTTAAGGTCCTCGCCTTGAATGTGCCAGGATCCCATATCGGTGCCGGTTCTAATCCCGGCTGACCTGGTTCCCATCCAGCTCCCTGCTTGTGGCCTGGGAAAGCAGTTGAGGACGGCCCAAAGCTTTGGGTCCCTGCACCCGCGTGGGAGATCTGGAAGAGGCTCCTGGCTCCTGGCTTCAGATTGGCTCAGCTCCTGCTGTTGCAGCCACTTGGGGAGTGAACCATCAGATGGAAGATCTGCCTCTGTGTCTCTCTTCCTCTCTATATATCTGACTTTCCAAATAAAAATAAAAATAAATAAATCTTTAAAAAAGTGACTATAGACATTGTAAATTTATTCGCTCTCCTGTTAAGTGACTTCAAAGTCAGCCCTCCAAACATTTTAGTCAGTCATATATTATACCACTAGTTTGGATTTTGGACTCTCGTGATGTATATAAGATGGGGTCTATTAACTGATTTTAAACATAATAAATGCTTACATTGTATTTTATCAGAAACTAATAAAAACCTTCTGGCACAATATATGATCTGGCTATGGATAGTTACTAAATCAGTATCTTTAAATGGACAGCATTGTAAAATTGAGAAAATTTGATAGAGTTTTCCTAGTAACAGTCATATTGCAAATGCAACATAAAAGTTTGATTTTCCATTAACTGTCATAAATATTTCCCAAGTTTTTATATTAACTTTATAATGACCTCACACATGCAGGTCCCTATATTTCAATCAAATGTATACATTTATATTACACATTTGGTCTGGTTTTGATGATTTGCGATTATATATACTGTTGCAATAAATCCTCCTTCTAGTATTATCTGTTAGGTTATAGAGTAAACAATCTGGAATCAGATCTGGAAAGGAGACCCTGGGTGGTTACTCTGTATTAATATTGACACAGTATGGGCAGAGCACTTCTGCCAATGGCCACGGGCAGTGTGTTGATGTTGCCGGTCCGTGGTCCAGGCTTAGACATCACAAGATGTAAATTATTCCGTTCTTTCCTCTGGTCTTACCTCTTCTAGTTGTAAGACTAGCTGCTGAGGGCCTTGCTTTGGTGCTTTGCGTGTAAATGTTCACATGTTGTCTCTGTGATACTCCCTCTTCCCATTCCCTTGTTCGTAGACCCGATGTGTCCATCGCCTGCCTTTGACTCATAACAACACCAACATGATTCCCACAGCACTCCAATGAGAGCTTCCTTTTGGAAATGATAGGATTCTACTTTTGCAGTTGGTTGCGTCTTTCAAGAGACTGACCCCTTTGACATTGTGATTTGCCCGAGCCAGTGACTACGCTGGGTGAGGTTAAGTTTCCTTTTCTTGAAGCTTATCACCGTCAAAGAGTAACTTACTGCAGTATTGGTGGCAGCCAGAGGCTTAGGACTGCTGTCCTTCCCGGTGCGGGCCAGGCACAAGGTGCAGGAGGGCAGGCATGGTCTGATCGCCCCTCTCCTGGCACAAACACTGCAGTGGACCCACTTGCCAAGAACAAACTGAAGCGCCACTTCTGCCGCCTATGTTCTCTCGCCATTGCCACCTGCGATGACAGGTGTGGCTAATGTTGCCAGAAGCCATTCAGCTTCACAAAGATGAGATTCTGGACAACTGTTCAAGAAGCTGTAATGTGACCAGGAACAGGAAATGAACAGGATGGACCATGTTAAACCTCTACAGTGCCCAGGAGAACTGCAAGCATTTCTTTGCCAGGTCCCAGGATGACTGGTGCCTTAGCCTGGCTGGTCTCTGTGCTCGCCCACATGATGGCTAGCTTTCTCACACAGTGCTTCACTCTCTGCATGGCTGACTTCTGCAGCCCTTCCAGGGCTTGGCCTTCTAACCTATAGGTTTCTTAGGGTTGGATTTTGGTGAGTAATTAAAATTCAGAATACATCTTTGGAGAAAAAATAAAACTAGGCGGCTGTATCATCCCCTTATATTGTAGGACTTTCCATAGAATTTCACAGGTAATGAAAACCTTAAACTGAAATTGTAGATTAGCAAAAGAACAGAGCCTAAAATGAAGCAGTCTAACTAAAACAGCACGTCTCGTTTTTATCATCTGTGTTCTATTTTCCTTCTGTCATCTCGCCATTTATCTAAGCCGTCTGTCCATAGTAACGTACCTATGAATTCATTTAGTGGTGGGAAAGAGAGTGAGAGTGGGGATTATAAAATTAAATGTGCTGTTCGGAATGATGAAGCTACCTGGAATTATAATGCTGACTCTAACATCTAGCATAAAATATCATGAAGTTGCATATTACATTTACAATATAGCTTGTCTGCGAAGAGAGATGGTGTGAAAATGTAAACCGGAGAACCCAGCTGATCAGGATTATATGCTGTGGCACAGAACCTAATTGGCTTTCCTGAGGCAGATGACTGAATCTAAATTTCTCTAATCTTGGTTCATTAGACCATAATGAGGGAAGAATAATTTCTGTCAATGAGGAGTGTGTCTTTCCTGGCATTCAGAGCAAAGCAGCATTATTTATAAATTAGAGGTATGCAGGTGTAAATCTGGAAGCCTCTTATTCCATCAGGATTTCAGGAGACTTCCTGATTTGCTTTGGGAAAACAATCAGGCAAACACAACCTAAAGACATGTATGGCTGTATAGTGTGATTGGTCCTTTAAAAAGTCATTCATCCATACAGCATTCATTGAATCATTCAACCTGTCACTTGGTACTTGACATGGAAGTAGATGTAAATCGATATATGCTCAAGGCATGTGAATTGGAATGGTGCACTTTAAACTTACCAAACTTTTGATGGTGGAATTTCTTTCAGGGTATGAAGACAGGCACCAGGAGGCAATGCATAAGTTAAAAAGTCATCTCCATGACTAGTACATTGTTTTTTTTTTCCTGAGTGGAACTTTTTCAATTGGTTTATTTTGCTGTGAAATTGTAACTACTTTAGCACAACCACAACTGATGTTCTTTCCTCCCACCCTCATTTCTAGTGCAGTGTGTAAAGTTGCTTCTCTTGTTTGCATGTCTTGAGTGACCCACATGGGAGGATGGCCAGAGCCCAGGACTTCAGAAGACACTTACACCACTTCTGACAAGTGGAAAAGGGAAAGATAGAAACTTAGTGACTTTGGAATGTGTTTCTCTTGGTTATGAAAAATTTTGTTTTTCCAGGTAAACCCGTTCCCAATGATCAAAACACGGTAGTGGATTTTTACTAAATCAATCTAGATATTTTTTCTGGATTATTCCCTCCCCCCATAACCCGTGATTCCAACATAGACTCCAACAAAACTCTCTTCTGGGATAATTATCTTTTATGCAGAACTGAAGAGGACAGATGGTAGAACTGACTGGTTTCCCTTCCAAGTGATAGACTTGCTGTCTTGTCTTGGGCCAAGATAGCGGGCAGCCTTCAGGGCAGCAGGATGCAGGGTACAGGTTCGTAGTGTTCCCAGTTACATCCTTGAACAAATGCACTTGATTTATTTCACCATTAAAATTTTTAAAGTCTGTTTATTTTACAGAACTGATACAAACACTGCCTGGTACAAGATGAGGCCCAATCCTCCATCATGTAAACAGCAGGGTCCGTTAAACTGAGATTTTGCTAGAACTAGAGGAATAGTAGGGTTCATTTAAAATTGCAGCATCAGGTCTGATATACAGGGGTCAGGGATATTACTCAGCTGGGATCATTTGAGAGAGCTAATTTTTCAAGTTGAAAATCCTCCCTCCCTCCTTTCAGAAAGTGTTGACAACAGCAATTTAACTTCTTATAAAACTATGTGGTTTAATACTACATTTACCAATCAAAACACCTTAAAGAAAAAATTTGTCTCCACTTAATAGTATTCTAACTGAAAATGAGATAAATGAGTAACTGTATTTTCAGGGGGAATACTGGGATTGGTTCCTTGTGGGTCTGCCACAAGGAATGGTCTCCTTCTTCAACTGCTCCATTATCACCATTTATCAAGAATGGATCCAGTTGTACTGGACAGAATATGGCAGCTGTTCTAACAAATGACCCCAGATTCTTAGGATTTGGCGCAGAAGAGATGTATTTTTCATTTACACATATGCAAGGTGCCTCTCCCTCATTGGGAGACTTTCCTGTGCACAGTAGACACAGGTTCTTATATTCCTCCCAGGATGTATCTGCCTTTTCATATCCTCCATCTCAAGTTAGGTGGGCAGATAAAAGAGACTTCTGTAGGTAAAGTGGGATGTTTCGTAGACTGGTCCGAAAGTGGCTTAGACACCTATTCCAAATGTGTGCAATTCTGGGAATTTTTCTTCTGCTTCTCTGGGAGAGAAGTATCATATGAGCTTTTGAATATGCCGTGATTATACTAATTAGAAATACTCCTATCCATCTGTCCTATGAATACATATTTTAAATGTCCTCACCAGTTGTACAGTAGACACCAGAGACATAAGGACAAAATACCTTCTAAATTCTTGGTCCAGTGGAGGGTGAACTTTCAAACAGCTAGGTGCTATGGTGGGATGGAGGCTCTAGTGGGCTACATCATACTGTGGAGGCAGACTGAACTCCTGGACCATGTGGAGCTTGACGCTTGGCCGACGGTGTGCACATTTCATCTCATTACTGTACCATAAGATCCTCGAGTGTACAGATAATGCTTTACTCATGTATACTCCCTACTGTCTGACATCTAGTGGTGCCTGTAAACATTCGTCACTTTGATGAATGAGTTTCTGATAAGAAGGGTATGAACACAGATTCTCAATTCAAGAAGAAAAAGAATTAGTCTTCACCACCTTTCAATAGTTCAGTTTTGGTTACATGACAATGTAATGTTTTTAAAAATTCTTTTACTTCTGCTCCAAAATTTCTATGACAGCTTATTCTATAATGTTGAAATAGATTGTCTTCAAATAATTCACAATAGTTAAACTTAAATTACAGTTTCCTGACTGTGTAACAAGTATTGATTTCATTAAAGCAACATGCTGGATCATTTATCTGAACTAACATGGATCAGATTAAGTTTCAAGGCAATTATGTTATATTCCTTGGCTAGTATAGTAATTATTAGCTTAGGAATTGTTTAAAGGAAGTCAGTTTTAAAAATCTGCTACCTATTATTACATTTACTATATAATTTATTTATAAATGTAATAATTGAGATGTCTGATAAAAAGTTAAAATTGCATGGGCCCACCCTTCCTTCTTTTTATTATTGAACATATTCAGTAGAAGCAAAAAAAAAAAAGAAAGAAATCTCGGTTTCTAAACCACTGAGCCAGATGCCATTCTCGTGTTTAGTTCAGAGTCGGCAATCTGTTGTTTGCTAAATGAGTCTTATTCTGACACCAATACCAGAAGGAAACGAGTTTCTACCATTTATCATTAAGTTTCAAAGTGGCCATTCAACTTCTGTTGGAAATCTGGGGGCAAAAAAGTTTAGGAATGTGGTATCATATATCACTCACTCATAAGAAATGACTCCTTGTTTGCCAGCCTAGGAAAGAAATTTGGAACCATTTAAGTCAGCAAAAGACTGGGGCATGTGTGTATTTTTGCAGATGGATGGAAAAAAGAACATAAACCAAGGACAATGGGGTCTTTGCCCAGAGACCTCCCTTTATGCTGAGCATGGACTGAAAACACCTTTTCTTACAGAGATCCCTGAAACTTTGTCTGTTTAGTCTGTGCCATCATAATAAATAGCTCCACGAGATCTGGGGCTCTGCTTTGGATGTGTGGTCCTCTGCTTGGATCTGCAAGTTCTTTGACCCAGTTTTTCTTTCCTCCTCCACTGTTTCTGATGTGTTAGGCAGCAAGCAGAGACCAGTGCCTATATTCTGTACATCAGTATTTACCAGTCAGAGTCCTTGCAGGCTTACAATTCAATATCCTGAACTGTATTTTCTTTTATTTAGAAGTTTTAAGTATGAGCATGTATGAATCTTATTATACTAGTTAAATTCTAGGCCATAGTTAGATTCTAACATACACTGTGTTTCTTATTGAATCGACACAATGACAAACTGACAGGAAGCATTAAGATATTGTTGGTTGGAAGTAGTATATTCACATTTTTAAATGGTATATGTGGGGAGGTTTGAGTAGAGATGATCACTCTGATAAGTTTCTGGAAGAACCCGTAGGTCCGGCGGACTGCCCAGGAGCCAGTGGCCTCAGTGAAGGTTGTTAGAGATCCGTTACAGTCCTCAGTGGTGCATGAGCTGCTATGGATGGATTTTGCATGCTGGCTGTTCATTTATTGATTAAGCAAAGTATGTTGCCTCTTTTTTTGCTGGCAGGAGGTTTTCTCCACCTGCAAGTTCTGTGATATCTGTTCCCACACAGGTTAAAAATATGCCTTACACCTAAGGCAATAAACCCATAAAGCATTTGAACTCATAAAAAAAGCCAATTAGGCTCACAATATAAATCAGTTTTAAAATGGTTTAGATAAAGGCATGTCTGACAGATCTATTGCAGATCAGCTGAAGTTTGTGTAGGGGAAAGGAAGCTGGGGTGCACTCACAGTATTTAAGGCACCTTGACAAGGAAATGACTGTCCTCACCCACAACAGGGACATACTCAGTGGGCCCTTGGGATTCTCACAAACATATCAGCAGCTTCTCCATTCAGTCCAGTTAAGGAAGAAATCAGACCTACTTTCCTCCAGTGCCTTTGATTAAACTCTGATGATGTTTTCTGAAAAGGAACATTAAAAATCAGCATCTCTAGAGACAGGCATGTTGTAATTATTATTATAAATACTTAGCATTTTTATTATCATCATTAATTACATTTTTCCTTTAAGGGCTTATCATAATCTCTAAGCCTGCTATTTGTTCATTTATCTCCTAATTATCCATGAGTAAGCAGTTTGTTCTGCATTCTTAGAAATTGATTGTTCCATGTTTGGCTCATTTTTTTTTGCTATTATTATACCACGAGGGAGACTGAAAACAATATGTTTTTCCTCGTTTCCTTCGGTTTCTTCTCATTTTCTTAGCTCTCCTGGAATTCCCTTGCCCCACCACCTCCCACTTCCAGCCACCCCCTGCTCACTGTGCTTAATTCTTAGGAACTTGATGGTGTTTTTGCTGTTGTTATTTTTATAAAACCCAGCGTGTCATTCCAGGAAAAGAATATTCTCTGAGTAAATACATGGGCACATTTTTACATAAAACCCTCGTTTTATCATGGAAGCTATTCCAGTTTTGTTTGACTTGAGCTGCGTAGACTGGTTGTGTTTATAAAAGCAAAACTGGCCAATTGCTTCTATTCTGTTACATAGTGGATTTCTACTTTCCCAGCCCTGTCCACTCAATGATGAAGCTGAAGGTGAAAGAAAAGGATCAGAATGGAGATGTACTTTCACTTGAAATGAATGCAGATACTTACAGGGGTTCAACCCTTTTTATTGTCTAAGGTTTGAGTAGCTTAGTTATTCTGAGGAATAACTGACCTGGGAACAGGTTCATTCTCTCGCTAAGGCCTTCTGTCTTTGGGTACTCACTTTCCAGGGAAGCCAGACTGTTTCTTGGATGCAGCACAGTTCATTTTGGTGAAAGCCCATGTTCTTCTCAATGTTTTGTTTTTCTCATTGTAAGCATTGGTCATAGGAAGAGGCCTCAAGTATACTGAGAACCATTTGTGAGTCTGTGAGACTCTGAAGATAGAAACTGCCCAAGGTTGACCTGTGATGCTTTAATGGGGGCTATCCTGGATGGCAATGGTTTTATTTATAAGACTCTACCTAAGGGAATGTGGGGTTTATTGACTTTGAAATTCACATAGCGGACCTGGAGCGATAGCCTAGGAGTTAAATCCTTTCCTTGCAAGCGCCAGGATCCCATATGGGTGCCGGTTCGTGTCCTGGCTGCCCCACTTCCATTCTAGCTCCCTGCTTGTGGCATGGAAAAGCAGTAAAGGATGGCCCAAAGCCTTGGGATCCTGCAGCCGTGTGGGAGACCCAAAAGAAGCTCCTGGCTCCTGGCTTCAGATGGGTTCAACTCTGGCCGTTGTGATTATGTGGGGAATGAACCAGCAGATTTTTTTTCTCTGTCTCTTCTTCTCTCTGTAAATATGATTTTTCCAATGAAAACTAACAAATCTTTAGAAGAAAAGTCATGTAAAATTTGTTTTGCAATGTGCAATTGCCCCTCCCAAAAATAATAAGAACTTATTCTTGTTCATTTTGAAACTATACTTTACTTACCCTTGGGTAATAAAGTAAAACTCAGATGAAGGTACATAAACTCTGAAGGAAAATTAATTCCAACATTATTGATTAGTAAATGCCTCTTACCAGACAGCTCTAGTTTCCCACTGTTTAGACATTAAACTTCCCTTCTCCTTTTAAGGCTCTACGTAGGCATGGAATTGATTTGGCTAAAGAAATGGCAGCATAAAGTGATATGGTTCACTTACAATGGAAGTATTAGGTGTTAATACATAATGTTTGCCTAATTTTCTTTAAAAGAATATTAGTTTTATTTTTATTTGAAACGCAGAGTGACACAGAGAGGAGAGACAAAGGAATTTTCCAACCACTGGTTCATTTCCCAAATGGCTGCAATGTCCAAAGCTGAGCCTTTCTGAAGCCATCATCTAGGAACTTCTTTTGGTTTTCCCACATGGGTTCCAGATCTTGATAATCTGAGCCATCCTGCTCTCTATCCCCAGATCATGAGCAGGGAGCTCAGTTGGAAGTGGAGCAGCCAGGACATGAATTGGCACACATATGGGATGCCAAGGCTATAGGCAGAGGCTTAGCCCACTAAGCCATGACACCAGCTCCATCTACCTTCTTCTTGAGAAGGCAACAGTGAACTACATGGTCAATTTGGAATCTCCATCATCACACATACATGAGTTAACTCCATGAGCAAACTCATTTGCTCACCTGCGTGGAACAAGTAACATGAGAGCAAAATACAATTTTGTGGCTTCAAGCCACTGTGATCTGAGTTGATTTGTTATCACAGCATAACCTGCCTCATACTGGCTGATGGAGTAAAATTCTGTGTGTGTGTGTGTGTGTGAACACACGTGTGTTCTCTTTTGAAGTAGCCTATGCATCACATATGACTTTGGGAAGAATTAGCCACCCCCTAGCTCCTTAACAAAAGTGTCAATAGCAGAAGCTGCCCATTGGGACAAAGATGCCATTGCTCTATCTACACTTAACATCCTCCGCAGAGAAGATCCTGGAGGCTTACCAAAGGGGCGGGGCTTCCCCTTCTAGCTAAACTAGTAACAATGACATCCAGGAAGATTGCCAGACTAAAAGTGCGTTGTTACCTGCCAGTTTTTTCTCCCAATATGTAGGGATAACTGCGTTCAGTCTGCAAATTTAGATTGAGGATTCTGTGTGCCAGATAATATTCCAGGTAGAGAATAAAAGATAGAACTGGGAATCATTCCACCCTGGATCAGGTGAGTAGCATTCAGACATCGATACTTTTTAAAACTACCAAGGAGATTCAATTTAGCAAAAGGAAAAGTTATTCACTTTGGACCCTCTGCTTTTGCCTCCCGTGCGAGACTGAAGTCTGACCAGGCACAATTCATCTGTTCTCTCTTTCTCTCTCTCTCCCCATTGCACTTCATACAACACACATTCTTAAAAAGCTGAATTTATCTTGTAATTCTTTGTACAAGTACGCACATCTGTCTCCACTTTCATACAGGTCTTTTTCAAGGGCTGGGATCACTTCCTAGCATGAATTTCAGTTTCACATCTAACGCAAAGCTTAGCTGAATTTCACAATAGTTGAAATTCTATTTTGTGTGTCTAAGTATGTACATGGCTGTATATTATATGTTTGTGTGTATAGAGAAGAGACAGACTGAATAAACAGATGAGTTTTTCTGTAAAGACACTGGAATTTGGGCAACCTAGGGTGAAATTTCATCTCCAGCTTCTGTTTGTTGGCTGTGGTTTCACTTGGTTAACTAAGCAGGTTCTATGGAAACATCCAAACTACCGTTACTGACTCTGTCCCTCACAGGCTCTTACGATTTCTAAGCAAATCATCCAAACTAGCATACTCCTCCTGGGATAGCTCAGACTGGCATGTGCGGGCTCAAGAAGTGAGAGAAGTTACGCAAAGACAATTAGAAAAATATCCTGGTGTTCAAGAAAGAAGGGTAGGACTCACGCTGAGGAGGAAACACAGTAGCCTCTCATTTAGGACATTAGTTATGTGGGTATAATGAATGGGGGAGAGGAAATTCAGGGGACCCACGATCATTACAGGGGTGTCTCAGCAGGCTACGTTTTTTTCCCACCCGTAGAGCCTCCTGGTCTGATCCTATTGAAGAAGGGGAGATAAATTGCTCTCTTTTGAAGGTGCATTAACCTTAGGTTCACTTAATGAATTACCTCTCCCAGCGCGCTAACAGATACCCTGGGGCCCAAGATGAAAAATGGCCTCTCCTCTAACAGAAACGCTCAAATATGCACTGCTTCCCTCTTGCTCTAACGTGTGCTGGCTTTCGTGCTTCATCCTCTCATTATGTATACTTAAAATATAATATCTGCCCGGTTGAAAAACAAAACTGGAAAAATCGATTCCCTGACAAGGACCAGTATTTGTTTCTTATTTCAAATAGATTCTTAACTTAATTTTTGCCTCATTTTCTGCTTCTGCCATGCTGCATGGCAAGCTACTTCCTCTTCCCAAGTCTGTGCAGTATGTTAAGGAGAGAAAATGCAGTTAAAAGGGAAGCCAATGCACAAAGGTGAAATCTGCAGTCAAAGGGCCCAGTGCTCCATGGTCACCCCATAGTCACAGAAATCTAAAGGCTATCTAACTGGGTGTGTTTTTCCCCTTTCATTCTTTGTAGAATTTTCTAACAACTTTTGTAGCAGACATTCCTTTAAATATTCATAAGTTATGATCCATCTTTGGTTTACTCTGAAAGCAGAACCGGAGATGAAGAATTTTGGTATGGTGAAGCTAACATAGCAGAACACGACTGCCATTGAAAATAGTTTGTTAGGCACAGTTCCAAGTGAAGTTGGCACCCTGGGAGAGAAATGGGGAGACCAAGACAGAAGGAAAAGAAAGCATTGATATCTGGTATCCACTCCAACCGGAGCCTCTAAGCAGCTGTGCAGAAGGAACCTCGGGATTGTCCCGGACCCCAAGGCTGGCATTTTGCCTCGGGAGACACTCCTGTTTTTGCACTTTCTGGAGTGATCTTGTATACATAAGCTGTGGCCAAGGTTTTGAGAAAGCCCTAACACAGAGCAGCCGGTGGGTGTTGGAGGTGGAACACCACTGGAGCATATAAACCTGTGTACCCGAGCTCTAATTGAAATCAAAAGGCACACCAAAAGGGATCCAGTGTCACATGGCACACCATGACCCTCCCATACTCAACTGGTGAGCATGAAATAAGCCTACTATTTACGCATGGTCCATAACATGCTCAATGTATGGAGGAGGAGAGAAGCCACCTTATGTGGATAGATACATCCCAGGCTGGCAAGGTAAATGGCCATTCCAACTGAAAGCCATCCTCTCCCAAACGGAAATCACTTTGTCAGTCATGGACACATACAGACAAGGAACATGGATGGAATAAATTCTGCTCTTGCTGTTCCGAATGTCATCTAAGGCAAGTGAAGCCCTGGCCCAAGGGTGACTGAGGAAGACGGGGTCTCTACACTGTGGAGATGGCCCTCTCCCCTTTCCTACCTTTTCTCTCGCTTTTTTCCTGTTCCTTCACTCGTTCCTTATGCTTCCCCTCCTAATTTCAGCTCTCTCTCTTTGCCTCTTCTTTTATCTCTCTAACACTCATGATTTAATCCGGAGCCTCTTCAGAAAGCTGCAACTTCAGGACAGCAGCTCAAGGCTGGTGCTTTGGCAAGGTGGGTCAAGCTGCCTCTTGCGATGCTGGCATTCCCCCGGGTGCTGGATTGAGTCCCAGATGCTACACTTCAGAGCTCGATCTCTCCAGGTGGCCTTAGGAAAGTAGCAGAAGATGATCCAAGTAGTCGGTTGGGCCCCTGCCACCCACATGGCCAACATGGATGAAGCTCCTGGATCCAGACGTTAGCCCAGGCTTGGCTAGGCTATGGCAGCTATCTGAGGAGTGAACCAGCATATTTAAGATTCACTCAGTAACTCTGATTTTCGAACAAATAAGTCACAACAACACCAACAGCAACAAACACAGCATCTCTTTGGTGAATTACATTTCAACTCACCATCTGTTTGTAAATTTTTGTTAGGAATAAAGCCCAAGAGTGTATCAAATCTTCCAAATTAAATTCTTTCTTCCATTCTAGTTGGCTTCATATTGAAATTGCAGCATAATAATGGGGCAGGTCTTAAGAAGATGAATGGGTTGGAATAGATGGGCAGAGGGTGCGGATCACAGGCTACTCTCTGGCACCATTGCTACCAGCTGGCATGTCTGCACACCAAGTTTCAGCCTGAGACACCTCCAACCCCAGGCAACCTGTTCATCACAAGGGATCCCATTATCACTGACTATAAACTGCATGATCAGTGCCATACATCCTGGGTTCTACTGTCCGTTTCTCAGTCCATACATCCAGACACTGACACTCAATTATGTTGTCTCACGGTAGATCAAGTTTTACAACGGCAACAAAAGATTAAAACCATTTTCTATTGGGGACATTTAGAGGATAAGTAGAACAGGGTTCTTTGAGGGATCTGGAGTCAGCTGCGTGGCCATCTGGGAGAAAACCATTCAAGTGCTATTAATATTTAAAAACCTTTCAGATTTTTATAGCTTGCAACATTTCTAACAAACTGGTCTCCAACTCCACAGTGAATTTTTTGGTGTCGAAACATGCTGCTTCGCTATTTCTGAGTCTGTAATAACAGGGACAGAACTGTCATCCTTGTGCTGTCTTAGTGTCCTGGTTGAAAGCCAGGAGGACTGAAGGTACAGCTTGGAGCGTTAGCAAGAAAGCCCGTGGATTCTAATGAAGCCTGGGTCTGCCTGTTTAACTACGTACCTCACATCTTCTCTCACTTCTCTTCCCCCTCCTTCTGCCTCTGCGCTGCTCTTGTTCTTGTCATCGTACAGTTTCCCCTAGTCCACCAAAACGCGCATTTAGAGATTTATTTTAGGGAACGTTCTTTCAAAACCACTTGGCTGATGGAGTCCTATTGCTTCTACAACAACAGTTCTTCCTTCATGTTAAAATGTATTTCAAACAGAAAAATGATAGGTGATGTACAATGATTAGAAATGTGATATGAGGGGCCAGCATGGAGGCTCAACAGGCTAATCCTCCACCTGCAGCACCGGCGTCCCATATGGGCACAGGTTCTCGTCCCACATGTTCCACTTCTGATCCAGTTCCCTGCTTATGGACTGTGGGGATCGCTTAACTCCTTCAGCCCCTGAACCCATATGGGAGACCGGGAGGACATTCCTGACATCAAATAGGCTCAGTTACAGCCATTGTGGCCATTTGGGGGAATCGATCAGGGAGATCTCTCTGTCTCTGTCTCTGCAAATCTGTCTTCCTAATGAAAATAATGAATCTTTTAACAAAGGAATGTGATCTGAATGATCAATACATGATCTATAATCAGGCGCATTGGTTCACATTCACATCCAATCATTCCTGTAAATACCACTGCTCTCTTATAGTGGATCCCAAGAAGTATATGAGGAAATCTTTAATCAAGCAGTCTTAGCGCAAAACAGTGTAGTTGATCCTCCATTTCCACAAGTTCAAGATCTGTGGGTTCAAGCAACAATTATTAAAAAAAAATTGTAACAGCACTGAACATTTCTTTTCTTGTAATTATCCCCCAAGCAACACCAATCAATAATTGCATATATAGCATCTACATTATATTTGGTATTGCAACTAGTATCAAGATGATTTGAACTAGTTGAGAGTTCTTGCAGGTGGTTCATGCAAATATTGTACCATTTTATGTTAAAAGCTTGAGCATCCTTATTTTTTCTCATTGAGCTTGTCAATTACCTGTGAACTTCATGCCCAAAGTTTGATTTTGGTGTTCAGAACGAAAATGTTACCACAAAAGCAAAAGTTTCGTTTTCTATAATCGGCACAGAAAGGATATGGAGAAATCATGCTTATGATTTAAAAGGCATGTACAAATAATTTCATAATTTTACGAATATTTAAATCTTAATTTTATTATATAAATTTCATATATACTGTGTCATTATATTCTATTGTCAGCAGATGATGAAATACTTAAAATATACACTATATTGTTATTACATTGAGAGAGATAATCATATTTATTTAAAAGCATCAGATATCCATCTTGTAATGACAAAGTTTATAGTTTAGAATTATCAGTTACTCTAAATTAGTGGGTTTTTTAAAGATTTATTTTTATTGAAAAGCATATTTACAGAGAGAAGGAAAAAACAACGATCTTCTGTCCACTGGTTCACTCCCCAAGCAGCCACAATGACCAGAGCTGAGCCGGTCTGAAGCCAGGAGCCAGGAGCTTCCTGCGGATCTCCCAAGTGGGTGCAGGATCTCAAGGCTTTGGGACATCAAGCAGAGAGCTGGATGGAAAGTGGAGCAGCCAGGGCACGAACCAGCATCCATATGGGATCCTAGCAGATGCAAGGCAAGGATTTAGCCACTAGGCTGTTGCACCAGGCCCTAAGTAGTTAGCGTTCTTTTAAATCCTCCCAAATTCCTATGTAACCGAAATGGTAGATTTTTTTTTTCCTATGAATGTTTTTAGAAATCTCCAATTTCAAAAGTTGACTTATTTCTAAGTTAAGTTTTTATATTTTTAAAGCCCATAGACTGAGAGATACAGTCAACTACTGGTTTACTCCCAGCCTAGGCTGGACCAGTGCTAAAACTGTGAGTCCGGAATAGAACCTGACTGTTCAATCTCCCATATGGGTCTCAGGAACCCAATTAGTGGAGCTGTAACGCCACCAGGGAGGGTGTGCGTTGGCAGGAAGCGAGGTGCAGGAGCTGGAGCTAGTAATCCAACGAAGGTGCCCTGAGGCGGCTTCCAGGCACTTGTGGCTCTTCTGAACTGTCACATCATAAACCTTGCAAGTGGTTCAGTTCCAAGCGAGCATGTTTATTAGCAGGTACTAATCATAAACTCACTATCCAGAGATAATTGCTACTCACATACGACGTTTAACATTCTTCCACCTTTTTTGTCTCTTTTATTTATGTTTGTATAATGGAAATCTTTGTGTATACAATTATATCTTCATATTTTCAACAAAATACTACACCATCAACATTCATTTGGGCCATTATATTTTCTTTCAGTAACTTTTTAATAATAGTTTGGGTGAATGGTATGGGGCTTTTTTTTAAAACTAATTTCATTTGGAAAATTTATTTTTTCAAAGTTTATTGTGTAGACTCCTGTGAGATCAGTTTTTGTGAGTGTGACTACTGATATTTCAAGAAAAACAAAAGATTTGATAGGTATCCTTCTCCGCCTGGCTGCGAGTCTCACTGTGTTCCACCAAATGTGCATACAGGACTGTTTTATGATAACAAGGTAATAGTGGCTTAGCTGAGCATCTTAAAGATGCAATTCATTTTAAAACCATTCTGAAATATAAGGTTCATTTAAATAATATAGTAATATGATAGAATGTATTTTACCGAAGAGAACATGAATAAATAAAAAGGGAAAAATAAATCATACTAGTTTCCAGACTTTTTGTTTCTTCTTTCTTTCTTTCTTTTATTCTTCTTTTTTTTTTTTTTTTTTTTTTTTGGTATGCCGTCCATGTCCTTTTAAACAGTAAATTCTAGACAGGTGTGGTTTAATCTGTGCTGTATACATATCTCCATGTATAACTCCAAATGCTCTATTGAACTTCCTGCTTGAATTCAGCTTTCTCATTTATACAATGGGAATATTAGTAAAAACTTCACAAAGTTGCTGTGAGGTTTAGATCAGACAAGGCAGCCATACTACCTGTCCAAATTTCTTTTATGTGACTAACATTCATTATGTGACATTATTACGATTGATGCATTTTTACAAATTCTTTTATTTTTATTGGAAAGTCAGATATACAGAGAGCAGGAGAGACAGAGAGGAAGATCTTCCATCTGATGAGTCACCCCCAAGTGACTGCAATGGCCAGACGAAACTGCGCTGATTTGAAGCAAGGAGCAAGGAATCTCCTGGGTCTCCCATGGGGGTACAGGGAGCTGGATGGGAAGCATGGCCGCTGTGACAGGAACCGGCATCCATATGGGATCCTGGTGCGAGCAAGTCGAGGACTTTAGCTGCTAGGCTATGGCACCAGGCCCTTGGTTGATACTTCTATTGAAATCAATGTTTAGTCAAGTATCAATTACCAAAACAACAATTTTCTGTTGATTCACTTGAACTATTTATAGATTAAACAGGTTAACATTCTGTGGTGTTTGTCTCATGGAAGTTCTTCCCAAGTTTCTGATTGTTATTTCAATGTGCGTTTATTTTAATTACGAGTCTTTGTTTTGTCAAAATGAAGTCTAAAACACTTGTTATGGCATTATCAGAAAAAGAGTAGCTGAAACTTCTTGAACATCCTGGAAGGACTTGCTCATCGCCGTAACAAGCATCAAGGGACAGAAATGGGAAGGCATGCAGCACCTGCTTTTCAACAGAGAAGCAGACTGTCCCGAGTCACAAAAGACAGTTCTGGAAAAAAAATCTCTAATGATCCCAGATCACGTTGTAAGTCTTCTCAAATCAGAGAACTACACTCTTTTTTTTTTTTTAATAAATAGCTGTTGGGGGACAAAAAGGTAGAGGAAGATTATTTTCTTATTGGAAACCTTTCTGCAAACTTATCTTAGTGTTCAGTGTGGCCCTCACATTTTTTTGGGTTTTGTTGTTGTTGTTGTTTTATAAGCAAAGATATTATTTCAGTAGCCTACTAGATCATAAGTCTACTGGATTTGAAAGAAAACCAGCATAAAACAAGCTTTGTTTTCACCTGGCCTTCATTACTTTTCTAGTCTGGAATTCAGGAATGACTGATTGAAATCCTGAAATTTTACAAACTATTTTGATGACTGTATGTGCAGTAAGCTAGTTTGAGTCAAATTACCCTACCGACTGCCATCTGGTTCTATTTGCAATACCTGAGCACTTCTCCCGGTTTACGCATTGTTTTAGTGGCTAAAGATGAGAAAAGATCAAAATGTTATTAATAACTGACTATAGCATTGGGTGAAACTTTTAAACGACTCTCTCATTCATCAGTGCAATTTTAACACATTTAAATTTTTGAACAGCTGAGCAAACTGTACCATTCTCCGAAAAGGAGCCTTAGAATGTGTACAGTTTCCTTTGTTACATGGGCATATGGCCGAGACAGCGTGTGCAACATGATACTAAGTGAAGCCATATTAACTAAATAAGGGCATCGATAGGAACACAGACGTATGCTATTTGTTAGTATTCATTACAGTTTGTTTCAACTCTGTCTGTGAAGGAGTTGTGAAATTGCACAGTGAGCAATCAGAACTTGTAGTTCCAAGACTTACATTTGTGCAAGTTCATTGTAAGCAACCCAGCTGGTATTTGTTTAAGCTACAAGCGTGCTCCGAGAAAAACAACAACAAAAAACTTCTCAAGTTGAAGTGTTTCTCCACACACCCTGGAGATCTTATTCCAAGGCAGAATCCAGCATAGTGTGTGTAGAGGGTCTGAGACTCTGCGTTTCTACCCATGTCTTGGGTGATGCGCCCATGGCTAGAGCACCGAGTACTCTCTGAGAGACCAGGGTGTAGGAACAAGAGATGAGCTGCGGTTGAAGTAAGTGTTCTCTGCACTGCTCATTGAACAGTGTCCTGGCGCTGCTCCCAGAGGCTCTGATTTGCAGGTTCAGGGTGGGGCCCCAGGGTCTGTATGCCTAACGAGCTCCTCCATGTTGCTGATGGTCCTTACTGATGTGCACCCCATAACTGAAGAGGCACTAATGTGGAAGTACTCAGTTTCCCTGTTGTGTTTAATGAAAAACAAAAGTTAATTATGGTGATTGAAACATGGCTTGGTGGAAAAATCTCTTAGACTGTTTCAAAGGGGATGGGGTTTGCTGGCACAGACTTGTATGAATTGCCGTTTCTCTAGGAGAAATAATGAATGCTGTCCCATACCCCACCAACCATATCATATCTGTAAATTTTGGTACACAAATTTTAACTAGTTGGGCGAAGTCACTTTCAACATTTGTAGGATGCTGGGCCAGAGTACAAATAGAAAACTTACGCCAAATTGGTAGCCATTTAAAAGTTATACACAACAAGGTAATAATGACCTGAATTGCCTATTATCCCAAAATGTCTCTTAACCATCCTATGAAACTGTCTCAAGATTACTAATCCATGAATACCTTTCAAAACCATAATTCGGTACATGAAGGATTAAGAAAAAGGATACTTATGCTCCCTAGTAAACAACTTTTTATTATTTTAATGGTCTGTTATACTGATACTGTTTTAGGTGAAAGACTTGACAAAGTCATTCGTTTTTTCCCCATACCTTACTGCTTGTTTTGCTAAGTCCCCCTCATTTCTGAAACTGTGTCCATTTGCAATGTCTGCAGGCATGCAGTCCACAACCCTTCATGACATTCATCTTCAGTCTTCTTTTATTTTGAGGCCTACAAGACGAATATGGAGATACATAATAGTGTTAACGACGGTATCAGATATTAGGATTTTACATTGAACCCTACCTCAGCGAACAGCTGGACCCCAAGTGACAAAAGTAAACTGTCTTTCCTAGTTTTAATGTGAGAACTTTCAAGTTTGGGACTCAGGGAAGGGTTCCCCATGAGCTGGATATGGAAAAGTACTGTGAGCTTCTATCTGATCTGAGTTACTACCACATGATCATTCAAGGTGCTTGATACTAGAGACATGAGAGCAGTTTACTCTTCTCTATGTTTGAAAATATTTCCATATACCAAATAGATTATTCTGAGGTCCTACCATTTTAGCTATGTGGAGAAAATCTTGTGACAATTCTTTGAAAGCAAGTGATGTTTCTATAAAGAATGCTTCCACATCACTTGCCCAGCAACTTTCCCCATATCATAGTCTCCCTTGTAGAAAGATTAAACATCACAGTCTTCGCTCAGCAACAAATCTAGTATTCATTTGTGATCTCTGACATGGCTCAAGGTCTCTGGGCATCAGCACTTCCTGTCTTCTGCTACTTGGCTTGAATTCCACTTCCATCGTGTGCGGATCACCAGGTGCTCTTGAGCCATTCCTCTGTGGAAGGAGCACCTAGGTTGACCCCATAGCTTGGACGTTGTGAACACTATAATTTCAAAAATAGAGCTGCATGGTGGCTACTAGTGCAAGCATGAAATGCCATCTATCGAGCAGTGAGTTCAGTCTCAAGATGGCACAGAACTGTGGGAGCTGGGGCAAAGAGGATTGGGACTGTACCACGCTGGCTCCTTCTCTGTGATACCAGAGCTGTGCAAATTCTGGGTAACTCTCCAAACTGAGAGGTCTCTGAGGGTCATGAGATTCTTCTGAGCAGTGATCCATAGCGGCAATATATTTAAAATGAAATTTGAAATTATTGATTGATCTAGGAAGATGCATACTAGTAAAACAAAATAAGGCATCAGCAGCCAAATGACCTGTCCTGTGGAATGCTTACTACTCCAATGCGAAAGGAAGCAATGTGGTCAAACTTTGTGAATTGTAGAACTTCCTATTCTTTCAAAGCTATTTTATTTTCTTCACTTCATGTCTCAAGATGGCTGCTAGCATTCCAGCCATTACTGACTTAGTGAATGCTCTTGCATACAGAGAAACAAAATGAGATCATTTTGGTTTTGTTAGATTCTACAGAACACTTGGCCACATGACCATATCTACTAGCATGGGCTGCTGGGATATTTAATATTTTATCCTTGGTTGTAGCTAGCTTAATGAAATAACGAAGTTGCTTGTTATTTAAAATGTAGGAGAGAAAAGATATCAAAGTGGAGTACTTCAGTCCTTAACACACACCCTTTTATACTTCCCAAGTGGGGACGTTTCTTTTTACAAGAGTAGCAATTAACTTCATTTTTCAAACTTCATAAAATTTTGAAATGTGATGCCATGTTTGACAGACTTTTATCCAAATAATTTTTTGTGTTCTAAACACTGAAACTGTACATCTCAAATTTGCATAATTTTCAAGCAGCAAAATAAATAAGATTTTTAAATGGGATGCACATAATGAGTCCCAGAATTGTTCGTGTTCAAGTTAAATTTGGGAATTTAATCAATGATTTATTTTCATAAATATTGATTTCCTTTCCTGCTTGTTTTATGAACTATGTGAGAAGGGCTGTTGTATTTGGTCTTTGTTTTGTTTTCATTTATTCACAGAGCGCAGTGATAACTGTGGAAACTTCCTCACTATTTCTATTTTAGGCTAACTTTTCAGACAATAAATTGGGTATCCGAAATGTTATTGAATCAATTGCATTGCAAAGTGGCATTTGACACTTTTCTATTTATAATCATGATACCTTTTACCCAATATCCAAAAGGCTTTTGAAAAAAAATGCATTTCCATTAATTTATGTGTTAAATGCCAGAACTTATTGTTTATAACTGAGATATGCTAAATGAAGATAATTTAATCTTCTTGCCCAAGGTCAAGAGCATTAGAAGAAAATGAGCATTATGAAGAAATAGTAATAAAAACAAACTGCAGGACAGTTTTTCATAATTAGGCTAGAAAAATGCCAGTTGAGTAAGCATAATCTACATTCACCGGAGTTGTAGAATCCTATATTGAACTAAGAACCTCACCTCTTTGAAGCATCTATAACTTGTTTTACACATACATAATGATTCATAGATATTGATTGATTCTGACATGGGATATGAGTAGAATAAATATGTTTGTGTGCATGTATGTGAATAATATGAAATACTGTGTTTAGGGAAACAGGTAAGGTTAGGAAAACAGGTTGTATTTATCAATCAACCATGAAGCCAATAGTCTACTTCCTGCTTCTGCCGTCAACTGTAGGTTTTATCATATTAATCATCATTTCATGGTAAGAGGAATTATTGGCACATTTCGTTGTCCATGTTTCCCAACAGTACCTGCCACGCATCCATCACTTCTGTTTTTAACTTCTCAACTAGTTTTCACAATTTGTTGTCCTGTAAAGTAATAAATGACCCAAATTTTCTACACACTAATTAAAATTCCATTTCTCATGAATTCCTTAATCAAGTGCAAGTCATTATGTGCTTTGTTGATTCTTAAGTGCAGGGATAATTGCAATGGGCAGCATGAAAAGGCTTTGATTATTGCCTGTCGACTCTTGTGAATTCTAATAAGTCTAATTGCATAGCATCAATTCATCATCTCAGCATCACTTCTTTTTATTATTAGCTCTCTGAATTGTAATGTGCTCATAAAGAAGCGTTGTAGTATATCAGAGATGACATGGTACCTGGCCTATTATAATTTTCAGCCCTTACCTTGTACAACTCTTGAAATTAAAAGTTTATTACGGAGTGCCCTTTTTCTAAAACTCATTTTAAAATGCTCCTGTATGATGAAATGAATACTGTCCAATAATCTACATATGCATTTGCCTTGCAATAATTCCATTAAATGACTGCCAAGACCTTTTTTCGCTCAGATTGTTCCTATAAATTCAGAATATGATGTGTTACTTAGAAAACATTTATTAGACTTTGTTAATGAGAATTCCTGGAGGCCTTTCTCAGAGTGATTCTATGCTGTGGTAAAGGCAAGGGAAAGGAAGAACAACTGGATGATATGTAATCTTCCAGGCACCCTGATTATGTGACTAAAGGGTCACTAGCATTTGACATACTGAACACCCATACAACTAGCATGCAGAGAAGAACTACAGCTCTTCTGTTGAAATGGAACTTGAATATTCCATCAATGTCCAAATAAATTAATATTCCAGATGTAAGAGGTGGTGTATATAATGATAGTTGAAAATCTAAGGACTTTCTTGAACAGAATTATTTATTTACTTGAAAGAGTTACGGAGAGAGAGAGAGCTTCTACTCAGTGGTTGACTTCCCAGGTGGCAGCAAGTGCCAGGGCTGTGACAGACCAAAGCAGGAGCCAGGATTTTCTTCCAGGTCTCCCATGTGGGTGGCAGGAGCCCAATCACTTGGGCCACCATTTGCTGCTTTCCTCAGGCCATTGGCAGGGATCTGAGTGGAAAGTGAAACAGCCAGGTCATGGACCAGCACCCGCACGGAATGTCAGCACTGAAGGTGGTAACTTTATCTCCAGCGTCACAACACCAATCCTGGAGCTGAAGATGTGTAGCCTGGGTTGAAGGAATCACTGGATTTCGATCATCATTTTTCAAATATTGATGTCAAGATTCTAATACACTAAGTTTATTTATTTTTTTTTAAAGATTTATTTTATTTTATTGGAAAATCAGATATACAGAGAGGAAGAGAGACAGAGAGGAAGATCTGTCTGTTGATTCACTCCCCAAGGAACCGAAACGACCTGAGCTGCGCTGATCCGAAGCCAGCAGCCAGAAGTTTCTTCCAGGTCTTCTACGGGGGTGCAGGGTCCCAAGGCTTTGGGCTGTCTTTGACTGCTTTCCCAGGCCACAAGCAGGGAACTGGATGGGTCTTATAGGATCCCGGTGCAAGACAAGGACTTTGGCTGCTAGGCTACTGCGCTGGACCCAGATTCTTATACATTAAGTTTAAATATGGTCATCACAAACAAGGCTCAAAATATCACCTAAGATTATCTGATGATATAAGAAAAGGCTTGAACAGCAACACACAAGACCTGTGTATTTCTGTGGAGTTTTCAGCACACGGTATGCCATGATCCAGACATGCAAATGCCAAGAGAAAAAAAAGCAGTGAAATTTGAAAAAAAAAATACTTTTCATTATATAGAGTGTGACTCCATATCAATCCAAGAATCAGAAGTAGTTGTGAATCTTTTTCCATCTGTCAAACAACTGGAAAGAAAATGTCTCTGTCATCTACTGCTGTGTAATAAATTATCCCCTTCCTTGGAGGAAATCAGCAACTATTTTATTAGGCATGCAGGTTTGTGTGTGTGTGTGTGTGTGTGTATGTGATGGAATTTCAAATGGCTTGTCTTTGCTCCACAACGTGAGGTCCATATTGACAAAGTTCTGAATTACTGGGTGTGGAGGCTTTTTCTCTCACACAGCTAGTGTCTAGGATGGGATTCCCCACAGGGTGAGCTCAGCTGGAATTACCCAGCAGGATGCCAACCCCTGTGCTTCAGGCACCTCACAGTGTGGCACTACTTTCCGGAGGGCGCATCCTTGTAGTAAAGGTTGTTGAAAGACATTGAGATAGAACATTCACATCTTAGAACCCATTCTATGAATTCACACAGCATTGCTTCAACACATTCCATTGGTTATAAATAAGTCAATCCAGTCATCTGAGATTCTTTGAGAATCCAGTCATCTGAGATTCTTGCTGTTGACAAACACAAGATTCCATTACAGGGAGGCTAGGTGATGTTATTGTAGCCATCGCAAGATGGTATAGTCCGACACGGGTGATAAGTCAACTTCATGTGATAACTTGCTGGGTTATAAAGCATTTTGGAAGAAAATGGCCCCTCTCCTCATCCCCACCGCCAGTAGCTATAAGTTGTCTAAAACACCACTCTGAAGATTACTATCACGACAGGATAGCTTTGTGATGTGTTTATTTGAAGAAAAGCAAGAACAAAACTTAACTCAGATCTGGGGTTCTTTTTGAAGAGCAGATAAACATGTTTTTATTGTGTACTTTAGATTGACTTCCAATATCAAGAATAACAGTATAGGAACCACTGTTGCGGTTTATCAGGCAAAACCTCTGCCTGCCGACTGATCACCTTAAAGGGGTCAGCTATGTGTCATGGCTGTTTCACTTCAGATCCAGAGCCCTGCTTATGGCCTGGAAAAGCAGCAGAAGGTGTCTCAAGTCCTTGGGTCCTTGTACCCATGTGGGAGACCCTGAAGAAGCCCCTGGCTCCTGACTTGAGCTGCTCAGCTCCAGCTGTTGTGGCTATTCGATTAATGAGTTAATGGATGGAACATTTCTCTCTGACTATCCTTCTCTCCGTAACTTTACCTTTCAAATAGAAATAAATCTTTAAAAAAAGATCAAGAATACACAGCAAGTGTTTAGTACTTTAGATGCAAGTTTTCCTCGTTACAGTGCTTGGATTGGATGTTGGGCTCTGATTTCTGACTCCACCCATGCAGATGCTGGGATGCTGTGTTGGTCAATGGGCTCCTGCAACCTGTGTGGAAGATGTGATTTGTGTTCCCAACTTCTGTCTCTGGCCGTGACCCAGGCACAGTGCAGTCCTGGAGCTTTCAAAAATTGGGTAATGAACCAATCAATAGGAACCTGCTCTCTCTGTCTCTGTTTTTCCACATACCCCCCTCTCTTTACACATATATATATACATATATAAATTTGCTATATATATGTACTGAATGAAAGAAAAACAGAGTGCAAATATTGATCTTAAATTTGCTGTGCTGTGTGAATTTGGGAGCATAATCTACAGTTGAGTGAGAAACCGTTACTCATAAGTGCCCATTACTTATGCTGTGCTTTAAAAATCATACATCAGAGGAGTGAAATACATGGAGATATTGCCTGTTATATTATAATTTTTCCTTTTAAACAGTTAATGTAAATGTATTTATGCACTTCAGTACGGATAGTTCCTGATGGAAAATGGCTGGACTTAACAGCTTTTCAAATTTATCACGGTGCTAACAGCAATTTGCATTCACTAGACATGCTTCAGTTCCAAATGTGGATTGTCCTGGACATGTGGAAAACAGTAGGATACCTACATGTCACAGCAGACAGAAGCAGCAAGTTGAGCTCCCTGTTGTACCATCACAAGCTTGAGCACCCGTCTTACTGTGTTGCCTAATCTTGACGTCCTATAGGTTAATAGGGCCCAAGCACTTGGCAGCTGGTTCCAAAGTGGAAAAGGTGGGTCTACCTGGTGTCCATATGGAGTCCAGTCACCACGGCATGTGGCTTAACTTGCTACACCAGCATGTTAACGTTTCTTTTTTTTTTTTTAAGATTTACTTATTTTTATTGGAAAGGTGGATACACAGAGGAGGAGAGACAGAGAGGAAGATCTTCCATCCGACTGAGCCAATCCAAAGCCAGGAGCCAGAGCTCTTCTGGGTCTCCCACGCGGGTGCAGGGTACCAAGGCTTTGGGCCGTCTTTGACTGCTTTCCCAGGCCACAAGCAGGGAGCTGGATGGGAAGCAGGGCCACCAGGATTAGAACCGGCACCCATATGGGATCCCGGCGCATGCAAGGCGAGGACTTTAACCACTACGCTATCACGCCACGCCCTTATGTTAACGTTTCTTAACATGGCAAAAGGGTGACTTCTCCAGCCTGTGCATGAGTTTGACTATATATGAATATGTACACTTCTTATACTTCTTGGATAAAAGGAATGAAAATATGTTTATTTTGTTGCAAACAATTTTGAAACCCATGCATAGATGCGGTCTTCCAAAATATCCAGGAAAATGCTTATTATGAAATAACCAAGCATGGATTTTTTTTAATTGTACCGATGTAAGCACATCTTTCTATTTTACACAAACTTTTTGAAGCACATGCTTATCAGCACACATAAAACTTCCAAATTTTACATACTGATGAAGGAAAATAGACTTAGAGCCAAAACACACAGCATCAAAATCTTTCTGGAAGGACATGGGAAAGGATGGTAATTTTTGCACATAACTGACCTAATATTTTCTCATGCTCAGATGATTTGCCGTGTAGTCTATTTGTAAAATAAAACATTGTGCTTCTTATGTCCAATCTTTGTAATTCTGTTCCTGATGAATCACCCTGTGACCTGCTCGCATAGCCACATCGAAGAGCTGCGTGTCTTCTAACCATCTCTGTCACTTTTCTCCCTCTCCTTATTATTTATGACCAGCCTGGGCATTCTGAATGCTTGATCACTGGGTAGTTTGGGCTAAACCAGCCAAGCAGGCCTTGTGAAAAACAGAAGTTGCATCTGCTCTTCCGATTTGCAGGCAGTTCTGCATGTTCTGTTATATTCATTTGGCAAGGAGGGTAGTCACAAAGGTTATCCCATTGGCCTCTACTGGAAAAACGCGGCCTAAGCCTTATTCAGTTGTATTTATAAACGTTTCCTGGACAGATTTGATGGGAGTGACAAATTCCCTCTTCCTGATCTTATTTTACATTGTTCGCTTTCATATTCTACATATTCTCTACGCAATCATTCCTATTTTAGTATATATGCTGCCAAAGTGAGCACTGGACATAATTAATATGAATTACTTAACCATTTCATTATGCTAGCAATCATTTGTCAAATACAAGTTAACTACTTTGTGCCTGAATTTCCTAGCAAGTCCCAACACATTTTTTTTTAAATCTGTTTTCATTTGATGGTTTTTTTTTTTTGAAGTGTACAATGATATGATTTGGGTATATTTAGAGTTGTATAGTTACCACCACCACTGTTGAATCCCATATGAATGTCATTACCTTCGAAAATGTGAAAAAGAAAATAATAATGGATTCTGTCCATCTCCTGACCCCATTCTCAGCAGTGATTAATCTACTTTCTCGCTCTATGGATTTGTTTATTCTGGACTTGGTATACAAAAGGAGTTACATAATATATGCAATTTTGTCTCTTATTTTCTTTAATCTTGCATCATGTTTAAGGTTCATTCATGGTGAAGGATGTAAATACTTCATTGCTTTTTATTTTGAATATTATTACATTGAAACTGGATAGTTTTTTTGTTAAATAACTATGAATTTAGTTTCATTAATGAGTTGATGAGCATCTGGGTTTCTTCCATTTGAAACCATTATAAATAATACAGCTGTCAATATTTACATCCTTGTCAATTCTCTTGCATGTAATTCTAGCAGCAAAATAGAAGTCATATAGTAACTGTGTTTAGTACAAGTTATAAACAATATAAAAAACATCTTGGGAAGAATGAGGCATGTTTTATCATAGAAGAAATCCAGGATACATTATAATATGGAAAATCTTATTTTTAACATTTGTTTATTTATTTGAAAGGAAGAGTTACATAGAGACACAGAGAGAGAGGGAGAGATCTTTGGTTCACTGGCTTAATCTCCAAACTGCTGCAATGATAAGAGATGCACCAATCCTAAGCCAACAGCCAGTGGCTTTCTCCAGGTTTCCTATGTGAGTGCAGGGACCCAAGTACTTGATCCATTTTCTACCACTTTCTATTCAAACCAACAGGCATCTGGATTGGAAGTAGGGGAGCCAGGAACCAAATCAGTGTCCATAGGGAATGCTGGTCCAGCAGGTAGAGGCTTAACCCGTTTTGCCACAGTGCCAAGTCCTAGAAACAGGTTTTTTTTATTCCTCTCTAATCTCTACAATTCCTGTATTTTTTTCCTGCCATTAACAGAAGTGTGTACCATGAACCTGTATGATGTAGGTCCCAGTCTAGGATGAAATATGACCTCATTCTTCTTTGATCATGTCAAGGATGGTGATGATTTAAATGATTTAGAGAGATGAAACAGTATGTTTCTAGAAGTGGAGGACTTTGGCATTTCACCATCATCTCAGAATCTATGAGCTGAGAACTAAGTGGGCACTCCAATACTGTTCTATATATAGATTTCTAATCCATGACTTGAATCTTAGGCCAATAGAATGTTTGTATAGAGGGGCCTAATTTGTGTTCATGAAATTCTATAAACTGATCGTATTGGTGTTTTCTTTATGCATGCATTTCCTCCATTTAAGAATATTAAAAGTTTGAAAATACAAAACTTGCTTTCATCTTATGGAAACCTTCATTTTATTCTATCGAACTCTGCCAAGCGTATTAACATAATTAATTTCATTGTTCTTCAGAGTCTTTACTGTATAACAATGTCAAGCATACACTTGTGATTCATTTGTTAGAGAGAACTATGGCTATCCTAACTATTGGTTCATCAGAACAAACTGAACAGCTAAAATTCTATTAGTTTGTGTCATTGATATTATCGATTATGCATTCAAAATGCTGCACAGCAAGGATGGTTTGGTAAATAACACAGCTTTTTGATCTATTTCTGCTTTAAAATATTTCCAGAGAATTAAGTTTATAACAAGACACATAAATCTAAAATTTAGGATAAAAATAAATATTCCTTCTAGTTGAAGCATTTGGTAGGATTTTTAATCAATAATAATTAGTTATCTGAAACAACTCTTTAAAATTGAACTATACTCTTCTGTTAAGTGCTCAAATTTATGTTTATATATGAAAGATGAGTTCAAAATAAGGATGGTTTGGAACAATGCTGTCGTCAGTTCTAAAAAAAAGTTTGGTGAATCAATTAGTACCTTGTGGTTGGGTCTGTTCTGGAACATGAAAATATGGACTATGTTCTTTTTTTCTTCTCTTTCCTCTATGTCTACATTGTATATATAGTTTCAACTGTGTAACATATGGGTTTTTATTATTTTGGAAAAATATAATCCTACATTTTCACAATGAAAAACGGTGAGGATCCTACCCAGTTCTGTAATTCAGTTCTTAGCAACATCAGAGGTATATTCCTTGTTAAAATATCTACTTGCATAATTTGGTGAGTAATTTACATTATGATTTTTTTGTACTACTTGTGAAATCTTGCCATGGAAATGATTAATTGCATTACAATAAAAACTTAGTGAAAATGCACAAAATATATACAGGGCTGCATATCAAAGTATGAGAAAAAAGTATGAGTTTTTACATTAGGTGAATCAAAATCTATCAAGATCTATTGGTTGATAAGTATTGTCCTCAGAATGAAGGGATTTATGTCCAAGGAAAATGTATGGAAGAGAAAAGGATAATATAATGAATCATCTATAAATATGGAAAAGTTAGGAAAAGATGTTTCCATGAGAGGGAAAGAACAACCAGAAAATAAAAATTCTCAGAAATCAAAGCAAGAGCAATAATTTCTAATAAAAGAATACGTTATGGAAAACTAAAAGCTGAAAACATTCAGAAGAATGAATGACACATTTTGAAGTATAAATGAAAACACTTAAGAGAAAAAAAATTGGAGCCCTCTCCCATATATACAAATCGCTCTCGTATATACAAACTCATCTGTTAAGAATTCTAGAAAGAATGGGAAATATGAAAGAGCAGTAAAAATTGGATAATTAGAAGGGAAAAATAATTTTCAGATCTGAAAGGACACATTGGATTTCAGAATTCAAAGTTCCCAAAACTTCTAGAAAGGAAATGAAAATCCAGCTTGCCAACATAGGTATAAAATTCAGACTGTTGTTTTACTCAGAATAGAATGAAATGAAGCAAAATATCAGCACTTCCGATAAAAACAAAATCTGAACATGATTTTATTATATGAGGTTGCTTCAAAAAGTTCATGGAAAACTAGAATTAAAATATGTTGATTTTACATATTAAAAATCTTTGTGTAGTTTTTTTGTAAGAAATAATAATAATTCCCCATGAGCTCTTTGAAAAAAACCTCAATATATCAACAATACAGCTTTTGGAAACAAGAACGAGCTAAGAACATTTGAAAATTCAATGACTTGCAAGATTTCTAGCCATACCATTTTTTAATTCCTCAGTAACACACAGCAACAACTTAAAAAGAAAGAGCTTATGAAAACAAAATCCAGCAACCCATTAAGTAGTAAAAGGAAATAAACCAGGATAATATAAATTTTGACATTATTGGTTCATATATTTAGTCATGAATCTCAATGAGGGAATAATGAAGTAATGTAAGCAAAAAAATATTGTCGACAAATTGATATGCTTTGTGAATATAATTATTTATTTGTATTAACAGTGATTAATCAAGTCAGAGCTTGCATTTCCTACCTTCCAAGAACCACGGGTGATGATATTTTCATATATAAAGCCTCAGCTTATTCCTCCTGATGACTTGACAAGTAGATATTATCCTGTTTGTACAGAAGAGAAAAATAGTCTGCCTAAGTTCACCCAGGTGTTGAGTGGGATGTCACTGAGGTGTGAAAGCTTGTTTCCTGTTCTTTCCTGATACATCTTGTCTAATTATAATTATCTTTTTCTGATAACTCAAGGTACTGCTCTAGAACATAACAATTTCCCTCCTGATACCAAATCTGCCCATTCTTTCGTTCTGTTAATTTCCTTCATCATAATGTCTTTGACTTTATGTCATATTATAGCAACCATGATCCCATTTAATAATAAAACTGAGAAGTTTTGTTCATTGGCTGACAGAATAGTGTATTACTGAAGAATCAGTCACCAGAGGCTGTTTATTCAATTCCAGGTTTTTCTTTCCTGGAAGACCTGCTATTCATTAGTTAATTAAAAAAAAAAAAATCTTTCCATGCAAACATTTCACTCTTGGCACCTGAATTACTGTGAAAAGATTTTTTGGCTTTCTTTGAGTCTTTTTACATTAATGATTTCTACTAAATAATCTTGCAGAAGCACATGTTGACCTCCTCGGATCTTCGTCTAGAATGAGTCACGTTTGAAAGGCTCAGTGATACATTCTCTCCCCTCAGTGATTCTGTCAGGCACAAAATAGACAAAGACAGGAGAAGTTTAAAAAGAAAAAACTGTCTTGATGCTGGAAAGTAAGTTCCATTTGATTGCACTTTTTTTTCTCATTAACCCTACTCCTGTTCTTGTCCCCTGTCTGCATTTTGTTTTGACATTGAAGAGTGGCTCAGAAGGCCTGACACGCACTATGGGAATTCAGATTCCCAACCACAATTCTGTCTCCATGTTCCTGGCTTCCTTCCTGTCTCCCAGGGTCAAGTTTCTTGAATTCAATTTTTGATCCTTTTTCACCCTCCACCCATGATGACGTATTCAGCAAAGTGTGCCGCTAACTTTTGAGCTCGTGGGTTCTTTGACTTCGACTTTCAGAGCTGCCAGTTCATTCCGTAAAGCAGGCTGCATGAGGAAGTAAAACCAGAGTCCTCACTTGCATTGGAAACTCATGATTGAGAAGAATCCGTGTTGGCAATACCCATAAGCTCTTCTAGGATTTTCTCTTAGCTTCTCCCACTCTTCTCTTCCCTACAAGAAGCAACTGACCAATAGAAGTCGCCTTAAACTTCCTTCATTGACTCCTGACAAATTTTTTCAGAAATTCTACTCTATTCTCAAGAGATCAGTGGGTAGAAATGCCCTGGTAACTGTTTCTAGAAAGAGGGAAGGAATATTGCTATGCATTCTACGACCAAAAAAAAAAAATGCTCTGAAAACAGCTCCTCTTTTAATTGGAAAGGCAGATCAGATTTACGGAGAGAACAACAGACACGGAGAAAGATCTCCCATCTGCTCGTTCACTCCCTAAATAGCTGTAATGGCCAGAGCTGTGCTGATCCATAGCCAGGAACTAGGAGCCAGGAGCCTCTTCCGGGTCTCCAATGTGGATGCAGGGTCCCAAGCATTTGAGTCATTCTCTACTGCTTTCTCAAGCCATAAGCAGAGAGCTGGATTGGAAATAGAGCAACTGGGACATGAACTGATGCTCAGATGGGATCCTGACTCTTGCAAGGTGAGAATTTAACCACTGAGCCATCGCAGCAGGTCCCAGCTCATTGTTTTTCAAAGGTAGGTAGGAATGCATACTGATCTAGTGTCCAGCAATATAAGCAAACCATTTTGCTTTTGATAGAGGAAAAGCCCATTGGAGAAACATTTAGTGTTGTTGCACCTATTATTTAAGCATTATATCTCCTTTACTTTCTTTGCTTGTATTGTTGGGTTTGTTTAAATTGAATTCATAAATAATGTAACTCCTCAGCATAGAAATGTCCAGATATTCATTCTGCTGGAAGCTTGATTAATCTAATTCTTAAATTTTTTTTTATCCTTCTAATTTGTGTTTTCCAAATATAAATCTTCCTTTAGAAAAATAAATGTGCAAGACCCAATTTGGAGATGTACACCATGAAGGCTGGAAACAAATGAGAATATAAATATAGGTATACAGAATACATAGAGTCCAGGGCTCACTTATGGATGGCCAATCTCCAAGAGAAATCATCTTGGCTTTATTTGAGGGGTAGTTCCATTATATCAAATGTCATTTTTGTAAAAGAAATAGGATGAATGATCCCATTAAATCTTGGACAAGATATGGAGAAAGTCTGTCACGTTCCATGTTGTGATATGAGAGCCAAAACCAGCCTCTGAAACAAGCTCTGTGCAGATGAGGAAAATGACACATTTAGAAAAGGCACTTATTCAATTATCTCTTGCAAAAAAGGGCAAAGGCGTCAGCACACATTTTGTGGGGGGGGGGGCGGGGAAAGAATTTCATAGTTTTTTTTTTAAGAAGTGCAATAGTGCCGAACACTTTTTTTTTTATCATCTGTGGTGCGGTTGTGTGGAATCTTTGATTGGGTTCTGGTGAATCTGTGAAAAAAAGAAACGTCTCAGTTCTATAAAGAGTGATGTTGAATAATTTGAACCAGTATAACCAGATTGCATTGCTTGTCTGGTCTAGACTATCTATTCACCCTCTTATTTTCTCTAATCTAGTGTATCATCTCTGATTGCACTGATTATATTGGGCCAACTTTTATTTAATCATCCACAAACTCACTAATTACCCATTAAACAATTCTCCCCATAGGGTTCTTGGCTTTGTGAACAACAGACAGACACAGATTTGTCATGTTTCCTGCTGTGTATACATAGTCAATACATGAAGCCAGGAATTTGCATCATAACATTTCAGAATAAGAAAGAATCTCAGAACAAACACAGACACATTTCATTACCATCAGTGACAGGAAATGTCTTACCTACTCCAGCACAGTCTTTCTTTACTGGAGTGCTGCTTCTCATGGAAGCTTCCAGAAATATTAGTGTTTAAAAAATTCTTATTAGTGCCCAATGTAGTAGCCTAGAGGCTAATGGCCTCGTCTTGAGTGCACTGGGATCCCATATGGGCCCCGGATCATATCCCGGCGGCTCCACTTCCCATCCAGCTCCCTGCTTGTGGCCTGGGAAAGCAGTCGAGGACGGCCCAAAGCCTTGGGACCCTGCACCTGGGTGGGAGATGCAAAAGAAGCTCCAGGTTCTTGGCTTCAGATTAGCTCAGCTCTAGCCATTGTGTCCACTTGGGGAATGAACCAATGCATGAAAGAGCTTTCTCTCTGTGGCTCCTTCTCTCTGTAAATCTGACTTTGCAATAAAAAATAAATCTTTACAAAGAAAAAAATTCATATTAACGATCAATCACAAGGCAAAAGAGGGGAAATTAGTCCAAAATTCATTTACATAGTGGGGTTCATGGAGCCCACCTTGAAGGAAGCTAATTTCTCTTTGTATTTCATCAAATGATAACAGTTTTCAGGTTGAGGAAAGGGATTGGGGAAAGTTCTCTTTGGATGCCAGGAATGTTCTGAATTCAGAAAAATTTCAGACATGGTTACTGAGAGTAAATGAAACAAATACACTATGCACCTGAGACCTTGTGGGTTCTCAATAAATACTTCTTAAATAAAGGACAGAATTAATGTTTGGGGGAATGTTTGTAAGAGTGTTTCTTGCCCGGGTTTGCAATGAGGGAGATGTGGAGAAGACTGGCAATACACAAACACACGCAGTGGCAATGCCAGCCTGTGTGTCCCCATGTTGACCTCTCCAAACACTTCAGTTCTAGCCTGGAGTCTGCATTTGTCGAATTACCCTTGCAGGAAGGACTAACAAGTCATTTATTTTCACTGGCTGCATAGAATTTTTAAGCCTATTTTCCCCCTCACATCTTAATAAAGTACTGCTGTTGCATCTCTGTGAAAAGGCTGCAAGTGGCCGCCGTCTCTTCAACCAGAACAAAGAGCTGATTGTCCATCTTCCCTGAAAAAGTCATATTGTGTATTTGGGCCACCACCTCCTCTCACCCCTCCTATTGAAGGGGTAGAAATACCACGCATTTGACTCACTTCCTTTTAGGATGTGTTCTGTCAGAGTTCATTTTAAAATGATGGAATTTTACAGATAATTCGGCTTCCCACAGGCTTTCTGGGACCCCTCTCTGTTGGAAATAACACTATTGTAATGCAGATACCCCAATACCCTGTGGAATTTCAGAGACTATAAATGGCTGACCACAGGATATCCTTTTGACATGAATTTCAATCTATGTTATTAAAAACAAATAAGGGTAAGGGTCCAATTTGAAGCAGGACAGAATCACATGCATAAACTCAACCTTTGAAAAATCATGTGAGAAAGAGTGAGCGGATTAAAAAATGTTCAAGGTAAACTTTGCCCATTTTTTTCAAGATAGAGAAGAGTGTAACATTTTATAAATTGTGTTTAAAACCTCCCAATTCCGAAGTCAATAAAGCAATAAACATCAACACATGGTGTCTAAAACATTACAACATATTCACATCCTCATCTAAAAATAGGATCTGCCCTCCAACTGAAACATTTCTCTGCATTCAAACACTAACAGTACTTTCTTGTGCCTTGTTCGGCTTCAAAATGCTAAATGCTGTTTAGCTGTTGCATAGTTAGACTTAACTGCAGACGTCTTATTTATAGAAACCATAGCACCAAAGAGGTAAAAGGAAGTAAACCAAAAAGTCCTTTCTGGAAGGAATAAAAGAAATAAGGGTCAACTCATAGACTCCAAAGACACTGGGTTAGAAGCTAAGATTGTAAATGCTCATTTATCCCAAATGTATTCAAGTAACTGGATGGCTATAGTCTATTTGAGCTTGGAGAGAAATCCATCATGCCACTGCAAAAATGTATGAGAAAAACCAAACCTGGAAACGTGCTGCGGGGCAGTATGGGCAGTGTATTCTAACAGATGTCTGTTGCAGATGGAAAAGGAACACCTTAAAATATAATTTAAAAAATAAGCTTTGGAAATGTGTATATGAAACATCAACCTATACGGAAAGAAAAGGCAGCGTTTACTTTGTAAGGTTATCAGGTGGTAATTCAATTTCCTGTTAACTGAACTTCAAGTATTCTGTTTCAGGTCACAGATTGTTGGTGCTTATCATATAAATTGGCCAATAAGATTTGCAAATGGTAACTTTAGTGCTTGGTTTTGCTGTCCTATCTCTGGAAAAGAAAATTTAATTCCACGCATTGGTTTTCTCCTTAAAGCTCATGCAATTTGAATGTGATTGACAGGACCTCGCATCATTATGCAGTCAGTTAGATGGACTGATTATGCTTATGAATACAAGAGTGGAGTGAATGAAAGCAACATGTAATTGATTCTACACTTGGTCTGACTGTTCATTAACAGTTTGAATGTAGCCCAGTCACTTCACAAATGGAAAAAAGACGAGAGGAACCTGTATGTGCCCTCTTGTTTGTTTTAAAATTCATTATGCTAATGTTTTATCAGAATGGCTTTACTGTATTTGTTTTGTCAGCGATAAGTCTGATTGAATCTTTGTTAAGTAATCCTGCAGCTTTCAATATTTATTTGGCATTCCAATCACACATTTTTCAACTTACGTTTTGGGAAATGAATGGGGACTCTTCTCTGTATTCCTTCAAGGAAAGCCTCTATCCTCTCCTCCCTTTCTCAGAGTTTAGACTAATTTCCCAGAGTAAACAGGGATATAGGAGTGCAAGGGGATTGTTACAACCCCAAAACAAAAGAGCTGATTTGTCAACTGATTGGTTTCATAAACAGACAAGGAAAACGGCTGCCATTTGTCTTGCCATTTAGTCTGATGAAGCACAAAAGGCACTGCCTTCTCGTTTTTCTGCATTTCTTCAAGGGTTGCATCTGAAATTTTGATTACGTGTACAGATTAACTTTCCATTTTCTTGGCTTTCCTGGCTGGTAGAAGAAAGGGTTTCAAGGTATAAAGACACTTTTCCTTTCTTGAATGTGGGAATGGACACTGGAAAAAACATCACCATTACTAGTTTCAGGAAATTATGATGCTCATTCTGTAACAGCCATGCTTTCCCATTTCCTTCATTCACAAGTTCCTGGCAGTTAAAGATAAAACAAGCAAAACCAGCCTTTTATTAATTTCTGACCCATAAAAAGCAAAAGAAGTAGCAAAAATGCTGGACGTTGTGCGAATAGCTAACCATAAATTCTGCATACACAAATAGGTAGCTAAAACAATGGGCTTCCTGATAAACAAGCTCTACTTTGTGTATGCAATTACATGCCATTTCTTCCATCAGTGTCTGCCTACATGTTTATTGTAAACATATCAGCATTGTGATACTGTTTTCCCCATTGTTTTATCATTTTGGGCATATAATTCTCCTTCTCTGGGTTCATTGAACAGAGAACAGTTGATTGAATTTTCAATATTGTTCCATTCATCCTAAAAATTGTGGACAATTACTCGAACTTTTTGTGGAGATACCCAAAATGTTTATCCCTGTATTACATTGCCACTTTAAGGTATAGAAGACTCAACTTTAATACTAAAGTTTTTGCCTTTTTTCTTTATATTAAGGCACAGTTACACAGAGCAAGAGAGAGATTCTGTCCTTCCATGTGCTGGTGTATCCTACAAATGGGTACAACAGCTGAAGTCAGAAGCCTAAAACTGCCTCTAGGTCTCCCACATGATTGCCAGGGGCCTAAACATTTGGCTATCATCTGCTGCTTTCCCAGGTGCATTAGCAGGGAGCTGGACCAGAAGTTGAGCAACCAAGACTCAAATCAGAGCCCATGTGGAATGCCAGTGTTACAGATCTGTATGGGATACCTGCTGTACCATGGAGTGGGTTCCCTTTCAGTAAATCTTAAAGACAAATACTAGCCATATAGGAAAGCAATGCCCTCTAATCCATCATTTAAACCATATCTTTATCTGCTTTTTAATTTTTTTAAGACTTATTTATATTTTTAAAGATTTATTTCTTTTTATTGCAAAGTCAGACATACAGCAAGAGGAGAGACAGAAAGGAAGATCTTCTGTCCAATGATTCACTCCACAAGTGACTGCAACAGCCGGTGCTGCACTGATACAATGCCAGGAGCCAGGAGCTTCCTGTGGGTCTCCCACGCGAGTGCAGGGTTCCAAGACTTTGGGCCATCCTCGATTGCTTTCCCAGGCCACAGGCAGGGAGCTGGATGGGAAATGGAGCTCCCAGGATTAGAACTGGCACCCATATGGTATCCTGGCACATTCAAGGCGAGGACTTAAGCTGCTATTCCACCAGGCAGGGCCCTATCTGTTTTTTAAATAGAAATTATTGAGAGCAATAAAAGAAAGACCTTGTGGCCATTCTGTTAAATTCCTTGAAAATTTATCTAGTTTTGAACTTGAGTGTTCTTGTATATGAAATAATGTAAGTTTGTTTTTGAAACATATATTCATTATGTTTATGCATTTGGAAATATGAGAAATGAATACAGGAATACAGTTTTTAAAGTCATATATTTGGTGTTTGAATGCCGTTTAAACCTTTTTGAGTAACTAATCCCACTATATAATTTTAATGTCAAAAATAAAAATGAAGCAAGCAAGTAAATAAATTACAAAATAAAACAGGGAGCTGTGAAAAGTTTCCTTCCCAAACTTGCCAAATCTTTGTAGTTTCCATCAGTCCCCGGTGGACACCCACTGTTATTATTTGCTTGTTTAATTTTCTAGGGATGGTTTGTTCACAAATCAAATAAAACAAAATATAGTTTTTCCTACACATAAGTGGAAGGTGCTTTTTTTTTTTAAAGATTTATTATTATTGGAAAGCCGGATATACACAGAGGAGGAGAGACAGAGAGGAAGATCTTCCATCCGATGTTTCACTCCCCAAGTGTGCCGCAACAGGCCGGTGCGCGCAATCCGATGCCGGGAACCAGGAACCTCTTCCAGGTCTCCCACGCGGGTGCAGGATCCCAAAGCTTTGGGCCGTCCTCCACTGCTTTCCCAGGCCACAAGTAGGGAGCTGGATGGGAAGTGGAGCTGCCGGGATCAGAACTGGCATCCATATGGGATCCCGGGGCGTTCAAGGCGAGGACTTTAACCGCTAGGCCACGCCGCCGGGCCCGAAGGTGCTTTTTTAAAAAAATATTTTATACTAATGGTAACATGCTATACATACTCCTTGGCATTTTTAACTCTGTAATATATCTTGGAGATCACATGTATACATGAATATCTTTTTCATCTGTTTTACAAATACACATTTCATCATATAAGTAATCTATTTTTAACTCATCTCCTGCTAAGTGCAATGTTGTAGTGAATGGCCTTTGTAATACCATTTTGTATGTAAGCAAGCACATTTTCTATAGAATGCATTCCTAGAGATGGAACTATTGGAGCAAAAGAAACCTGCATTTGTAATTTTGATAGATGCAGTTCATTTGGTATCTTTGGGGCTAGTGCCTGATTACATTTCATTGTAAAGACAGGTTGGAAAAAGTTGAGCTGTGACCAGTGTTCATTTATCTTGACATGAATGAATTAGATAACTTAAAATTTGTAGCTCAGTAGTCCTGTAGATAAAGAAATGTGCTTTAGAGCTGCAAAGGATGTTACCATTAATCAACTCTTTCTTTTAGCTTTGAGGAAAGAGAACGACTTGCTCAAGGTCGCACAGTGTTCTTCCCACACCACAAAGAGGCAATAACTGATTATCATTCATTATCATTAATTCCTGTGTGCCATGGAACCCTTGGCTGCAGCAGATACTGCTTATAGAGTTGTTGCTCATAATAATATCTGCTATTTCTTGGGCCTCTCCACTTACCAGGCATTGCACTTAATGTTCCTATTGACATCAGCTGCCCTGGTTTTTGTATGCTTCACAAAAAACCCCACTTAGAGATACTTGAGCATTTTCAATGGAGTTTGCAACCACCCATCTCATGTGTATATATCACCTCACACATAGACTCCAAGTCTACTATGAAAAAGCCATCTCCATATAAAGTTAAAGATAAATGATACCATGCAACACGGAAGAGATCCCACGATCAGCCAGCAGCTGGTTTGATTTCCAGGTAAAGAAGTCGACAAGGTGACCAGGCTTTATCTGGAGTCATTGATGACTCAGGGATGAAACAGGTAGCAGAAGGCAGGTCTCCTGTTTGAATTTTATCAAAAGAACTAACTCAGTGTACGGCAGATATTTGTAAGTACCATGAGCAATTAAAATAATGAAGGCAATTTCCTTTCAAGCCTTATATTGATTCACCTTCCGCTTTGAGGATCTGTGAGGTCATGGCTTTGCTCAGTAGTAATACTTGATCTCAGAGGCTGTAAATTTGATAGAGAGCACAAACTGTGGAGACTGATATTTAATCTGGAAGAGTCTCGGTTATTATCTGTTTATTCCCAGACATCAAAATGAAATAGAGAAATGAAGACAGGCAACGAGTAAATTTCCATATATCCTCATCTTGCATGTACCTGGATCCAATGTGGGAGCCAGTTTGTGTCCTGGCTGCTCCACTTCCCATCCAGCTCCCTGCTTGTGACTTGGGAAGGCAGTGGAGCCCAAAACCTTGGGACCCTGCACCCACATGGGAGACCCAGCAGAAGCTCTAGGATCCTGGCTTTGGATTGGCTCAGCTCTGGTCATTGTGACCACTTAGAGAGTGAATCAGCGGATGGAAGATCTTTCTCTGTCTCTCCTCCTCTCTGTAAATCTGCTTTTCCAACAAAATAAAATGAAATAAATCTTTAAAAATTATGCCTTTGAAAAAATTATATTGTCCTATTTTGGTCCCATCCTTCCTTTCCATCGATGCCTTTGAGCTTTCTCTCTGCTAACTCACGCAGGAGCATCCTTTGTGATCCAAAGTAAAGACACTTTTCCTTGATTTCCTCCATCTCCAGAATAGAGGACCGTGACCATACACTGCTGCTCTTCTATACAGTAGCAATTGGAGAAGGACAAAAAAACACGGACTTCTCATGCCGCAACAGAAGAGTGTACAAATTGCCCCAAATTCACAAAAGTCCCAATTTCCTTTGACAAGAATAGGCTTCTATCAGAAGCATTAGTGTCCTCCTCCTGCAGACTCATCGCTCAGTAGAGTACACTAAATGCTCAGAGAAGCCCTACCCTAAGGTAACTGGTTTGACTTAATAGGATGGAGTACTCTCCTGTATCATATACTTGTATGTTGCATCATTTCTTGCTTTAAGGCTAGATTAATTGTGAAGTTAAATATTCATGAACTCATTAGAAATGGTTTTATGACTGTTTTCATCATACAGTATTGGCTCAAATATCGTCTGACAAGGATTTAAATGCTGTATCTATATTAATTATTGAAACCAATGCATTGAGGCTTTTTTTTCTCCAACTTCAAAAAGTAGTTTCAACATTTAGTTATCAATCATCAGACATTTCCCTTAGTGATTTATTTGTTATTATTCAAGTTCATGTACAATTTTAAAGTGTGCTACATATATTTATTTTATAAAGCACTTTTATGGCTTTGTTACTGTTGCCGAAATTAACTAGTACTCAATGCCATGATGCACTTAAATAGAGGAATATTAATCTTGTACCTTACTCAAGGACTATACCACTATATTAATATGGAGAAAAATGGTTGGTAAAGAAAATGGGGGCAGAGAAAGGAGAGAGGAAGGAGGGAAATCCTTACGCTTACAAAAATGTATTGTGGAACATAATAAAAATAAACAAATGAATGAATCTCTTAAAAAGTTTTTTAAAAAGAAATTAAATAGTATTGCTTAGCCAGATCCTTTTTTTATTATATTGCAATAATATTGACTTACTTTGTTTGCATGATCAATGTTCATTAGTTACTATAACTTAAACTAATGAAAGGCATTCATAGTTGAATTCAGCAATAAGACTGAGAAAGGAAACTTCTAAAACACTTTTATGTTATTGAGGCTGAAATTTGAGTTGTTTCTCCTAATCTTGGCTGACTTTGAAGTGGGGACAGTCCTCTCACATCTCTGAAGTCAAAGGTTTCATATATGTGTGCAGAATCACAGAACACACAATGCCTGGCTTTATATGAAAAAAATAAATTTTGTGGGGAAACATTATGAACTGCTCTGAGATGTTCAAATAGAGTAAAAAGTAGCTTATTAACTTCTAACTTAACATTGATGAACTATTTTCTCTAGCACTCATGTTAGAGAGGATTGATGGGAGGTACATAAAAATCAGCAGAAATAGTTTGAAATCATTTCTCTTAGAGTTATAACTGATTGCTATAAATTGTGTTGGCATTTTTTTTCAGAAATTTGTTCTTTATGGTTTACAGTGCCTGAATCTTGCCTTATTTACAAGTGAAGTTATGTCTAGCATCGAGTCTTCTTTCCCATGTCAATCCTGATGCTCATTTTGCAGGCAATTATTTCTAAATTTATTTCCCACCAAGGATTTGTCTTTTTCCAGGGTGCCAATTATGCACAACTTGCACTATGATCTGTCTCATTCAGGTCTGACCGAATGATAGAGCAATTCACCGGTAGGGAATTCCTTTTCACAGTTATCACTTTTCTGGAAAATTGCCTGCATTAGGAGGATGTATTTTATAAAATCTTTTACCAGGGAAACATTTAACAATTCTTAAGTTGCCTGTCTCCTGACTCCAGCACAAATGCCTAACATAAATAAAGCACCAAGTACGACGGGAAAAGTGAGAAATGCCTTGTTTATTCTACTTTTCCTTCTCTTTGTGCTTACAGATGTCATCCATACTGTAGGACCGATAGCCAGAGGGCATATTAACGGTTCCCACAAGGAAGACCTTGCAAATTGCTATAAATCGTCTCTGAAACTGGTGAAAGAAAACAACATCCGATCAGTTGTAAGTGCTTTCATGCTCATTATTACTTATCCTTCCTCAGCCTTTATATTTTGGAAAGCAGCCTTGCCAAACAGAGGTAAGAAAAGCGATTTCCAACATAGGAAAATTAAGGACCCCAGTAAATTATGTGGCCTATGCGATGGTGTGCATCAAATATTTTCTAAATTGTTGGTGGTGTTCCAAAGATCTAAAGCTGTGTAGTCTGTTTATGCATTTTAGAGTTCAATTTAACCTTTAGGTATCTTATGAATGTATGTGTATGTCTACATATGTATGTATATAATTTTGGCGATGGCTCAGTTTCCAGAAATTTACTCCAAAGGTACTGCATTAACCTGAAGGTTGCTACTTGTAGGTTTGCTTTATTCTTCTTAAAGCTATGTGCTATAGCTGCATATGCTACATGCCTTTTTAAGTTTTTCCAGCTTAGAAAGAGTTCAGAGAGTGTGGATCCTATTCTTACCAAGATGGTAAAATGAAAGGCATTTTTTTTTTCACGGTTTTGGGGTGTTTACCCACCTGTTTTTCTTTAGCAGTATGCTCTACCCCTATTACATTTTAATTACTCTAGGAAATCTAAAAAATGGAAAATGATAGATTGTAAATATCAAATAACAGTTTAATGTGACTGGAATCTCTCTTTTTATTTTTACCACATAGATTATAGCCTTGTTGAAATTGTAGGGCAGGGAGATAATTAATACTTCATTTCTTAGTGTGATGAATAGACAAGAATTCCTTGGGAGTTCACAAAGAGGCTAGGTTTATTATTTGCATGAAGAAACATTGAGAATCAGACACATTTAGGTAGTACTGGATGGTGGCTGTATCGGTCCTGTATCTTTATAATTATAAAGTGTTGTTTTCACTACAACATGGTGGAGCTGCCTAAACTAAGAAAAAATCTTATGTGAACCATCTCTACAGCTATTTTAATATCTGCATAATTAACACAGCTAGGTTTTTTAAAGTTTCTGTTTGCAGTCAACGTATAAGATTCTATTCTTAGAGGAGAAAGCTGGAATTCTAAGAAAGTGGAGCAAACTAAACTGTGAAACCAGTTGGTTAATTTTGTCCTCCATAGAAAAACTAAGAAAATCAAAACAGATGTGCACATTTGGGGAATAATTAAAATGTAACCTATTGATTTAAAAAGGCAAGGGTCCAAAATGCTTGGAAAATGGATGCGTATAGAAGTTTCCAACCTGGAAGAATGTAGATTTGGAGACCTGAAGAGAACTTGCCGATGAATTCATGGGAATCTCCAAAGATTTGTTTTTAAAAGACCAGATGATATAAGAAGATGCCTGGTACAAAATGTGTGCCAACAACACCTTTTCCCTTTCTACCAGGAAATACTGAGGACCCCTGGTTACATGCTCTGTAAACAATCTAATCTGTTATTGTGCTCTTTTCTGCCATAAGATAAGAAGTGGAAGAATTGTGGACTAAAGCAACTTTTATCAAATACTCTTTTCATCCTGGTTAGGTGTACCTTAACATATCTGATGACAATGTCAAAGGGTCATTCTTACGCTATTTGAATAAAATCGGCAGGCTGTGCCAAATGGAACCCATCCCTACACCCCTATACTAATGAATAAAGAGAAGATGGAATACGTCTAAGGATGAGGCAAAGAAATGGCCAGATAAAGTAATCACCATGCTATTGCATGATTCACTGGAGCGGTCATAAAATGTCTGATTTCTTATTAGTGAGAAAAAAAAATTATATTTTGCCTTTATTTTTATGTTTTTTTCCTTCTCTCCCTTCTATACCTCCTTGTCTCCCTCCACTCCTTTCTTTGAAGAAGGAGTTGAGAACATCTATTTTAAATCAGGTGTCATGTTCTTGATCAACTAAATAAGGATAATGGCATAAAATGTTGATTCTGGAAGAGGAAGTGAACAATTCATAGAAACATGATTATGACTAGATACACATTTTCTAAGGCATATTTTAACTTTTTTGGAACTTTTAATTTATCATAACATCATGATATATGGATAGGGATGACAAATACATAAAGGCTGTTTATGAAGAATAAACTTATCTTAGCATAATTTGTATGCACGATCAAGAAATTTTTCATAAAGTTGTTAACATAATGCCTTAGCATTTGCCATCATGCATTATGATTTGCAATCACGGAGAGCGGTATTACTCTTACTATGTTATATATTCTTAACACCGGCCTTTAAAACACCCACTGCACTATTTACTGATGTTTTTAAACTACAATAAATTGTTATATTCCGTTAGTATATTACATTTGCTTAACCAATTAAAACTGCTGATTTTTTCCAGTTCTCAATACTATCTCATTTGTAATCATAAATAATATAACTGTTGATATTACCAAATTATTTCTATGTGGACCATATGGCAGCGCACTACATAGTGTTTTATTGTCCAGTAGATACGTTAAATTAATTCAGTCACAATCTATTTTAGAAGTGTTTTCTAAATTGAAATCTCAAACATTCCTTATTATTATGCCTTTTCCCTTTGTGCTATTGAACATCAACATAAAAATTAGAAAAATGATAATTATTAAATTGGGATAACAGATATGTGGGAAAATAACCATAAGGAAATATAGCAAATACCATAATGTAGATGCATTTGTTTATTGTTCTGGGTCAACTACACTCTGTTGTAGCTATAAAACTTGTATTTTCACTGGTCCAATTTGAAAGGTGACAATCAGTCTTCTCACCTGGTACCTGCAGAACTTAGTCCTCGCAACTTCCTCAGTATAGGACAGACAATTTGCAAAATCATGCATAAACACTGTGGTTGACTCAGAGTTGTAGGGACATATCATTTTTGTCTCTGTTTCATTGGCCACAACCAGTCATGTAGCCCTGATGAAGGGCCTTTGGGACCACAGAGGAAAGGTACAAAATCTCTGTATTTAGTCTAATTCTACCAAAGGAATTCATATTTTTACTTCATATTTTTACTGTAAAAGAAACAAATGAAATGGTTATTTAATTATTTAATGAATACTAGTGCGGCTGGCACAATTGTTCAGTTGGCTGAGTCTTCACCTGTAAGCACCATACAATCTGGGCACCAGTTCAAGTCCTAGTTGCCCCACTTCCCATCTAGCTCCCTGCTGTAGCCTAGAAAAGCAGCAGAAGATGATCCAAAGTCTTTGGACCCAGTACCCCCATGGAAGCCCCAGAAGAAGCTCCTGGCTCCTGGCTTAGGGTCAGCTGCTTCTCTCTATAAATCTGTCTTTCCAATAAAAAGTTAATGAATCTCTAAAAATAAATAAATAAATAAACAAATAAACAAACAAATAAATGCTAGTAAGATCTTCCAAGATGTGACTAGCTATCATGCATGTTTACTTTAGGTAATAGGGAAAAGAAAAATGAATTAGTAAGTCTAATGCTTCTTATTATACTAGCGTCTGTCTTCTATGGATAATTATTTGACACAGTCATATCATTATCAGGATTTTTTTCATACTTATTTACTTATTTGGAAAGTAGAGTGGCAAAGAGAGTGAAAAAGGCAGAATTGATTTTCCATCTTCTCTTTGACTTTGCAAATCCTTCAACATCCAGGGCCGGGCTGGCAAAAGTCAGGAGCCACGACATTCATCTGGGCTTTCCACATGGGTAGTAGCAGCCCAAATACTTGTCATCTCCCATGCACATTGGCAAGAAGTTGACTTAGAAATAGAGAGTTAAGTTAATCCTAAGAACTCCAGTGGGGTGGCTAGTAACCCAAATGTTGGTTTATTCTTAGGTGCCACATTGCATGCCCACAGGAAGTGCTTAACTTTATAGTTTTAGTCATGTCTTCTTCCAGTTTCACCAAAAACAAACATTGACCCAAGGCTTTAGCCCATCTTGCACTGCTTTCCCACATCACAAACAGGACACTGGATTGAAAGGAGAGCCTCCAGGACACGAACCATTGGCTACATGGGTTGCTGGCACTGCAGGTAGAGGATTAGTCCCCTATGCCACTGCACCAGTCCCACAAGGAGAAATTTTTAAATAATGAAATGCACTGTACCTTGTTTGACATACTTTGAGTCACAATTCGTGATATGAAATAGATATTTTATTTTAAAAAGTTACATTCTGGATATAAATCATATACACATACACACACATATATATAGTTTAAAATTACTTTTTCCATAATTAAAAATAAAGTAAAAGTAATTAAAATTACTTTTTTCATAATTGATACATGAATGTGCTGGTTTTATGTGATTAGGCAAACCAAAATCAGTATTTCCTGTGCTACTGGGATTTTCTCAATTTCATGCAGAATGGTTTAGTGGAAAAAAAAAGAAAGAAACAAACCAGAACTGTAAGCTTCCAGTGGTGATACTGGGGATGATGTAGAGTGCATTGGGTTAAACTGTCACTTGCAATGCTGGCTTCTGACCCATTTCCTTCATAATGTGCTTAGGGAGACAATGGGAACTGGCCCCAACTTTTCAGCCCCTGCTATGCACATGGGAGACCAAGATGGAGTTCCTGACTCCTGGCTTCCACCTGACCAAATCTAGCTATTGTGGTCAACTGAGGAGCAAACCTCTGGTTGGAAGATCTGTCTCTTTCTTCCTACTTCAAATAAATAATAGATCTGTAAAACAAACGGAGAACTGCACCGCGCCAATACAGATCCCGGTGCCAACACTGATCCCACAAACACAGATGATGTAGCCTGCAGGAGTCATAATCTTGGAAAGTATAACTTCTAGTGGAGAAGACAATGGGCTTGTAACTTCAGTGCTACCTCTAGGCGCTGTGTCAATAAGCAATTTTGGAATTCTGTGTTTAATTATTTTACAATAGGGTAGGTTTTTCACTTTAACACATAGTCAAGTGAATCTTTTCTTATACAAGTTCCCTTCTAGGAGGGTTGCTATGGCAATGAGTCCTCAGCCTGAAGTTCTTAAATGTTGGTTTTATTTCATTATCTGAGTTTCCATTACAGGCCACATCAATCAATGCAGTGGCTTATTCAAGGAGACTTCTGCAGCTTACAAAACTGACCCTTTAATTTGGTGTCTGCTCCTCCGCCTACCCTGACATCACTGTTGCCCAGCCAACCCTGCTCAAAGGGCCCTGTTGTGCACAGCCCTCTATTTGATCTTCTCCTACTTTCTTTTTAGGTAACCTCTCATTTTGATTCTCACATGGTCTCATTTGCAAAAGATGGTTCCACATCTCTGGGCCTCTCCTAGTGGAGATTTTAACAGCCAGATGACTACTGAGGATATTAACACTCCCAACAACACAAGCATTTTACATGTGTGTCTCATTTTGCAGTTTACAGCAGGACATGTGTATACATCACCTCGTTTGCTATTAAAACTTTCTCCAGCTGACTGCCTGTGTTTCTTTGATTGAAACAATGAGAAAGGCCGAATCAGGACTTTTTTTCCTCCTATTTTATTATTTTTTTTTTCTGCACCCAGCCTCTTTGTAAGAGCCATTATTCAGGACTGAAATCTGTTTGTAATAATACTCGGTGGGAGTTATTATTACTGGAAGTGACCAGTGGTGCAGGATGGAGAACAGGAATGAGAAGCAAGAAAAACAACGGATGATTGTAAACTCATGAATTATGCTTGCAAACATATAGTTATCCGTTCGCACCCACACATTATACTGCGTACATGTGTCAGAATAGTCACACCGGAGATCACCTGCGTTACAGAGATGAGGTCGATCATTTAGCTCTGGTGTATAATAAGAATAGCTTAATATTTTTGAGTCCTTAATCCACACCAGGCACTATTTTACACTATATAGTACTCATTTTCTCCTCAAGACAGTCTTGAGCTAAAATGTGTGGTTGTGGTCCTGTTGTGATGGCTCAATGGTTAAATGCTTACCTTGCTAGTATCAGTATCCCATTGGGGCACTGGTTCTTCTTCTTCTTTTTTTTTTTTTAATTAATTACGTTTCATTTTATGACACAGTTTCATAGGCTCTGGGATTCCCCCAACCTCTCCCTGTGCCCTCCCCCCATGGTGGATTCCTCCACCTTGTTGGAGTATTACGGTTCAAATTCAGTCAAGATTCTTTCATTGCAAGCATGTACCATGCATAGAGTCAAGCATCTTCTTGTCCAGATACATTCAACGGTTTCTTGGGGAGACCATCTCTGCTCTGAAGGCAGAGCTGGCAGAATATCATCCCGATCAGTTAAAAACCCCAACATAACATCAGCAACAATTTACAACATTATGGAGTTAATTGACATGGTATTGAGTAACCAATATGTTAAAAAATGCAGGTTTTTAACCACATCCTGTGACTGCTTCATTGAGATTTCAATTTTAGTTTATACACAACCGGCTTCTATATACCTTAAAATGGCTATAGGGTACTATTCAGCTGTCTCGTGTCTATTTTCATTTTAGTATTTAGCAGTTTATAGTGTTGAAGCATACTTTTTACTGAACGTGACAGATTTTAGCATAGTCTAAACTGGCTTCTAACTCCAACAAGGCATATGTCAACAGTTGAGGCGCAGAACAGTTTTAGGAGGAGTGTGGGCACTGGTTCTTGTTCGAGCTGTTCTGCTTCCCATTTAGCTCCCTGCTTATGGCCTGGGTAAGCAGCAGAGGATAATCCAAAGCCCTGGGCCCTTGCACACATGAAGACCAGCTGGAAGAAGCTCCTAGTTTCTGATTTTGGATTAGTTCAGCTCCTGCCATTGTGAACATTTGAGGAGTGAGCTAGCAGCTGAAGTTCTTACTCCGTCTCTCCTCTCTGTAAATCTGATTTGCCTTTCCAATAAAAAATAAACAACATATATGTAATTTTTAAAAAGTACAGTTGTTTCCATTTTATGGGTGGGAATAATGACACAGGAATTCAGTAATTTGCCCAAAGTCTTAGCTCAGTATAAAATACAGATAGGATTCTACTGGTCTTAGTCAGTGTGCTATCCCTTTTACCTTCCCTCTGTTGTTATGTGACTTAGGTTAGCCAGCAAATCCCAGTTGTAGGATGACCCTTTGGTGAATGGTGTGTGAGGATGGTTTGGGGCACCAACACAGACGTGGGATGTCACTCACATTTTGTTGGCAGGGAATGGAATGTTGCAACATCTGGACTGACTAAGTACTCCATCCCAGATACCGTTTTAAGTTCTTGCTAAACAGTCATGTAAGTGAAAATCCACACCAATAACAGGAGACTTCAAAACAGAGTCTTCCCTTTTACCTTTAGCATAAGTGGAACTACCCATAAAAATATGGAAAATTTATACTTAGTTTTCTTAACTCTTTACTAAGGATACCTGAGGAAATGCAGTCACTGGTGGCTATTGACAGCACTTGAGTCCCAATTCGTTTGCACCCGTTTTAGCTAGCATCTGTAGTTGTGTGTTTCTTTTTCTGTTAGGATTTATTTTATTTATTTGAAAGCTAGAGTAACAGAAAAAGAAAGTGAAAGAGATGTCTTCCATCAGGTGATTCCCCAAATGGCCACAATGACTGGAACCGGGTAGAGTTTCCCACATGGGTGACAGGGTCCCCAAACCTTGGGCTATGTTTGTTTCTTTCCCAGTGACATTAGCAGGGAGCTGGAGCAGCCAGGACTCAACAGGGCTGCCAGCATTGCAGGCAGTGGCTTTGCTAGCTGCATAGCAATGTCATTCCCTACTGATCTTGCCTTAGGGCTGCACTGGAGGGAAATAAACATCATTTTATGTTCTAGTTAGTCATGCTTAAGTTCTTGAAAACAGAATTTTACTGTAATTACATTCTTATGGCACTTGACTGATTATTGAAATTTCTTATGATGTCTTATGTAATGTCTCCTTTGAAGCTGACCTAGAAGTGTGATTTTGTGTGAAAATACTTAGACGGCAATGGCTAGAAGTGCTAGAGGAAGAATAGGAGAGAAAATGAGAAGGAAAGGCAGCTTAGAGGGTCAGGGCATGTTATCAAGTAAGGTAACCCTAATGACAACCGAGGCTCGATCCTGCTGGGAACTCAGTGTGCCAGGAAGAACATTCTGGGAGTGGTCTCATCGGCAGTAGAAGGATATGAGACTGTTTAGTTTCTACTCCATCAGTTACCTAAGGCTTTAGCTCCCCAGCCTTTCTGCTCTCTGTATACGCTGAGAGAGAGACTGCTAGGAAGAGGCAGGTTAAGGTCATTTGCTGACGGATGCAGCAGGTAGCCACATCCTGTAGCGGTCAATTCTCAGTAGGTATGGGTGAGGGATTGGTACATTTCTGCTTCATGTATGGGGGAAAGTTTGGCTATTCATAGGTATCACTTTTAGCATAGCTATTGGGCTTTACAAATCATTTGCTGTAAAAAGTTAAGTGTTGGTCTGATAGAGTTAAACAAAATCTTTCTATAATTTGATGCACTTTAATAACAAAATTACAGCAAAAATTACAAAAATACCATTAGAATCACATACTTGCGTGTAGGACAACTCAAAAGTTATAGTAAGTGGAGGAAATACACTGTATCATTAAAAATACTACAAACATCATTTAATTCATGCCATTACAAATTTGACTTTTGTTAAAAAAAAACAGCATTGTCTAGAAAATTTAACAGATTGATTTAGTTATTATAGATTTGTACTGCTACACTATCTTGAAGTGCATTAATATTTTACATTCTCACAGTCCTAATGAAAACTCACAAAGTAAGATGGAAAAACTACAGTTCCTGGTATCTGTCCAGTTTTCTACTTGGATTCATGTAAGTAGGCACCTTGCGGTCCATGGGAAAAATCACCTAGTTTTCAGAACTCCTGGTGTGTTTTGAAGCCATGAATAGTTTCTCACACCGCAGACTGGAAGAAGAGTTTTCACTTCAGAATTTCAGTGGACTTGTGATAAAGTCTGATTTCAGGGAGCAACACTTACCTACCCTAAGCCGCCTGACTTCTTTATTCCTGCGTTGAAGAGCTCACTGTTAGCAACTTTTGTAACCATTCCTTCCTGTGTGCTTTACTAGTTGATATGAGCATAGTGAACAGTATCTGTGGTGTAGAAACCTTAGTTCTTGACCTGGAGCTCTGCAAGCATGTGGTTGGAGAACAGTGGTGACCATGTCCATTGTTCCAACATAACTCAAGAGTCATTCATTTAAATTAAGCAGAGTTTCTATTAACAGCAAAGCTATATTCAATATGCTAAACACAGGTTGCTCAAAGCTTTTTGTTCTTTAACTCAGACACCCAAATTACCTGCTGCTTTAAGTGTAGTGTGATATAGATGTCAGATGGATGGTGATGAATGTGACAGGTGTTGTAACCTATAGAATGTGTGGAGTTATCAAAATGAGTGCAATGGTGAGCTCCTGAAGAAAAAGCATCACAATATTATGTCACCTCACTTGAATTTTTTTTTCAAGATTTCATGTTAAACTTTCAGTCACCATGCTAATTGCAGTTAGGAGAATAGGATGATGGATGTGAAGTCATCAGAAAGCTCATGGAGGCAGCACTGTGGAACAGCAAGTTAAGCTGCTGCCTCGATCACCTTCATGCTGTATGAGCCTTGGTTTCAGTCCCAGCTGCATCACTTCCCTCCTAGCTCCCATGTAAGCCTAGGGAAGAGCCCAAGATGCTTGGGCTGCTGCCACCCACAGGTAGGCCACCATGCAGCTACAGTTCCAGGCTTCTAGGTATGGCCTGGCCCAGACCTGGGTCTTGTGGCCATTTGAGGGGTGATCCAGTGAATGCAAGGTTGCACACTCTCACTCTCTCTTTCTCTCTCCATCTCTGTCTCATTTTGCTTTTTAAATAAAAAGAATTCATACAAAAGCTCTTTGAAACACATGCAGTATGGAAAAACTGTGTATGGATTTCAATATTTGTGCTCCGAAATGAACATTCAACTTTCATTTTTCCATGAATTTTCTGAAGAACCCTTGTATATAAAATTACTGATCAAGCAGAAGACAGATCTTAGAAATAAGCAACTTGATTAGGAAATTATCTTTGATTTTATCACAGTATAAGAATTCTTTCAATTACGTTTTCTTTTGAAGTGTTGGGAAATATATTTTCAACAAAATTTTACAATGACGCTTCATTTTTTTTGTAAGAGTGTCTGAAAATTTTGCTTCACCTTGTCTACAATTTGAAAGAATTATTTTTACTAACGCTCATATTGTTCAGATGTACATCTATCATCAACGAATAAGAAAACCATATTTAAAATGAAGACGAACTTAAATTTGCCTGGATTTGTCGACTTAATTATTTTGAGTCCTTTTATCAGGCTAGGGAACACTGCCAGGTAACTTATTACTGATTTCTACAACAAAGTCTTCCAGAAGAGAAATACTAGGCTAGCACACTGTCAGAGAGAGTATATTACAGTGAAATTTGTATAGAAACAGTAAACAGATTTGCAATGCAAGCTTTCATCTTGAGTGCTTTGTTTTTCCCTGACCTGAGCAGCAGTTATTAGATCACTGTATCATAAGAAAATAGTCCATTCCAAACACGGACCACAGCATCATCCCGGTCTTGCTGTTAGGTTTGAGCAACTGAGCAGTTTTGACATATATCTAGAGGGTTAATAGTCTAGAGCAAAAGCAATGGCTTTAAATTGTACATGTTTTCTCTTGCAAATGTTCAGATTTACTATTTTCTTTCTCAGAAAGCAATTTCAATGTATAGAATCTAAGTCATTTGTAAACTGCTGAACTGCTAGACCGAAGGAGCAAAAGCAAATAAAGCCAATAAAAATTTAAAAATAAAAATAAAAATGTCAAAGGCAAGAAGGCTCTTTGGACTTATTTATGTGCATTTCAATGGAGCTGCAAAGAGGCTGTTGGTGTTGTGGTGATTCTTGTTGTTCCAAAATGAATATATAGCATAGATTTGTTTTAAGCTGCACACTGGCTATCTTTGTTTATTATATATATATATATATATATATATATACACACATAGAGCTCTAAAACATGTAAAAGGTGAAATACTAACTTGTTTTGCTTTCTCAAGGAAATTGGCTAGTGTTTTATTTATAATTATGGATTATGTTCCGCATAGATAACCACCAAGATTTTCCTCTATACAAAATGAATGCTTTTTCTGTGGTTTCTCCTTCTCTTCTAAGCTTGTGTTCTAGAAATTTCCTCACGGCAACTATACTAGCAGGTGAACTAGTTCATATAATGCATGAGGTCTTTTTTTTAATATAAATGTTTTCCTTTTAAGGATTTATTTATTTACATGAGAGGTGATTATACAGAAAAAGAAAGGGAGAAAAGAGATGGTTGTTTTTCCATCTGCTGGTGCACACTCCAAGTAGCACTGATGACTGGGGCTGGGCAGCTGAAGTCAGGGACCAGGAATCCTGTAAAGGTTTCCAACATGAGTGCAGGGGCCCAAGCATTTGGACTCTTATCCACTGCTCTTCCAGGAACATTAGCAGGGAGCTAGATTGGAAGTGGAGCAGCAAACATTACAGCAAGTGGTCACATAGCGTGCCAGCTTTGTAGACGGTGGCTTAATCTAAAACATCCCAACAGCAGTCCCAGGAAATCTTACTGACCAAAGTAAGAGCCATTATTTGCATATTTTACTGAATAATGGGGAAAGAAGCCAGGAAATAAAATGAAGTAGGTTAGCACTTTTTAGCTCAGTGACAAATGAATAGGACTATCTCATTCAAACTAACACTGTGTTCACATGCCCTGTCTCTTTGTATCAGCCCATCCTTCTTGATGGTGATTAGATTATAAAGATCTAGTTTAGGATTGAACAAAGGAACATGTTAGAGAGTGACATCAAGGAACCAACAGTTCATAGGTGATCCATCAAAAAGACACAGGATAACTGCACATGGCTATCAGCTGGTAAATAGCAGTGGGCAAAACAGATGAAAGAAAATGAGATTCTAATGAGTGTATAATGGAAGGTAAATTAAGGGGTGATATTTTTCTAAAGATAACATGAGTCATGCTAGAGAATTGGCTGTACCATCCTTTTATATTTATAGTTCAAATTCTTATATGTTCCATCCTATTTATCATATAATATTTCTTAGATGCTATTACTTTAGTATCAGCATATTTTTTAATAACTGATGCATTGTTCACATAACCCATTCTCTTTTCAGTTGATAAATGGATATTGTAAAATAACACAGCAGACACATCCCAATTTTTGGTATGTAATGGAATGGCATATCAGTAAATGAATATTGCAACTGGGTAACAATGGATAGTTCTATGGACTAAGAGAACTAACACGTGTTCCCCCAAACTCATGAGATGATGTCGTAATACCCAATGAGAGACAAACATATTTTAAAATTTTTTTCTTAAAAATAAGTATTTAAGATAGAAAAGAGCATGATGAATGATAACTGTATGTAATCTTAGGGTCTTCCATGAGATGAATGAAATAACAGTTATATATTTTTATATTTTATTTGCCTTTATATTTTCATATTTATTTCTTAGGACACTACATAATGACTTTAATTAAAGGGAACTTATTTGGACATCATGTGCCAAACAGCTACTATGTTCCAGTCACTGTTGAAAGTAACTGGGATGTGTCTTCCCTTGAAAATTTTACATTCTACTGGCTGAATTTTCCATTTTTAAGAAAAATATTTATTTATTTTTATTTGAAAGGCATTTTTACAGAGAGAGAGAGAGAGAGAGAGAGAGAGAGAGAGAGAGAGCGCTTCCATCCATTGGTTCACTCCCCAAAAGACTGCAAAGGCCAGAGCTGAGCTACTCTGAAGGCAGCAGTTTCTTCCAGGTCTCCCACATGGATGCATTGACTCAAGGACTTGCGCCATTCTCCACTGCTTTCCCAGGGAATAAGCAGGGAACTGAATTGGAATTGGAGCAGCTGGGACATGAACAGGCACCCATGCGGGTGGCCAGCACATAAAGGTAGAGGATTAGCCTGGTGAACCAAGACGTCAGCCCCAAGCAATTTCCATTTTTGTTAGACTGTTTCATGGTATTTCTAGTTAATGTGCCCTATTATTACCTTCTTTAGACCCTGTGTAAATATGGGGATTTTAAACCTTATTTTTGTTATTCTTAAATATTAAAAATGCTAAGAATGTAACAAGTTGGGTTTAGGTCAAGCACATGGTAGTTGCATGAAATAATAATAGCATATGAGGGAACATTGAGAAGTTGATGGGATATGTACATTATCTTTTCATTTCATTTGCCATAAACCTTTGAAGTATAATAGGGTGGTTATTTACGTGAACGATCCTGAAAAGAAAGTATAGCAAGTATTTCTGGGGGTCAGGTTTCATTGGACAGTCTGATGAATCTTTCAGAAGGCTGTCTGGAGAAACAAGTGAACCAAACCACTAGACAGATAAAGAAAAACAGGACCAACTACCCATGAGTTTTGTATTTTTTTTTTCTGTGTGAAAATCAGATATTGCAGATGCTAGCTTAATTAAAAAAAAATGGAATCAATGATAAATGGTTAGATTGTGTTTTACAGTGTTTGGCTACCATGAGAATGATAGTTCTCACATGGAATATATGGTCTGCCACATGAGTTAACGAGCAGGTGATGTGTTCTACTACTTAGAATGATTCCTCCATCAGGTGCAGGATTCATGAAAGACACTGAGCTGTATTCATTCTGATACCAACAAAAATGACCACTGCATGCCTCAAGATGTACGTTAACTACAAAGGAAAAGATACTAACTTGTGATGGAGAAATCCATCAGACCATTTAATCAAGGGATAAGGCACATTAGTATCACAAAGTTGATTATCTAATGGATTAAGGAGGATAGGGCATGATTGGCAGGGGAACAGTCAGCAAGGTAACTAACTGATGCTCTTGAAAAGTATATGTCACTAGAGAAAAGACAAGACTAGGGTTGTCTATTTTTATTTTACATTGATAAAGTATATTTTACAAATTGTGTTTTTTTTTTAAAGTATCCAAACAGTGTTGCATTCCTGGGAGAAATCTGCCTGTAGTCTTCATATGTGACTACTATTAATACGCTGCTGGATTTGTTTGGCCTGCCGATTACTGAGGCTATTTTTAAGAACTGTGCATTAAAAGATACTGGCTGCAGCCAGGAAGAGGTGGGCATGCTGAGGTGTTTAGCTTTCCTCAGTGAAGGGTCTCTTCTGGAGGGAGCATACATCTGGACGCTGTCCACTGGCAGCATTCACAGAGCGTCACAACTTTTGTCTCCCAGTACTCAATGCACCAAGCACCAGCCCGGGTGGGGTTCCTTAAGCTGAAAGTTTGTCCTGGTCCAACGCCCAGTTTACTCAACAGTTGTATGTTCTCTTTTCGAAATGATTTAAAAAAAAAAAAACTAAATTGCTCTAAGAAAACATGAGTCAACACAGAACATTTTACTACCTTTTAAGAAAGTAAATAAAAAGGGTAAAAGTCTGTATTTGCTGATAAGAACAGAGGCAAATAGTTGTAAAACTTTGGGAAAGAATTTCCTCAGAACTGACTCAACGCTTCCAATACACGTGCTTATTTTCCCTCGGTTTCATTCCTATCTCGATTGCCTAGTTTACTTGCAAGAATAAAACACACATATATAGCTGACATATACCTATCTAAAATTAACATCTAATTTCAGCAACATCATGTGGTTAGTACAAAATTTGTCAGGGAGTGTTTATATTCACAGTTAGCAAATTCTATGACTCAGAACTTGATTTACTATGTTGCAGATGGACTATGAAAAGTGAATGTGAAATGCTAAGAATGAAAACTGAAATTTATATCATGTCTAAAGTCGTTTCATTGGAAGTATTGCAAGAATCTATGGAAATGTTTTTCTACTATTTGCACACTATGATTCAGCAAAGAAATTGCTCACTCATTGACAAATGAGTGTAGTAATTATACAGATTTTGCTTATTTCACTTTTATTTTATTCATTTATATAAATGAAGAAATCAGTGAACAGTAATTTATTTGTTAGTGTTAATAACCTTATGGGATCCTATATATATTTCTAAGTATATATATATATTTTTAAGAAATCATGGAAACAATTCCTAAAATTGCTTCCAAGTTTAGGAAATAAAGATTTTTTTTTTAAGGATGTACTTTTTTTTTTGAAGATGCACTTGCTTATTTTAAAAGAGAGAGAAAGATTTCATCCCCTGGTTCAGGTCAAAGCCACAAGCCAGCTTTTTCCGGGTCTCCAGTGTGGGTGACAGGGGCCTACGGACCTGGGCTGTCTTCTGCTGCCCTTTTTCCAAGCCATTAGCAGGGAGCTGGGTCAGAAGTGGAGGAGCTGGGACATGAACCGGCACATAGGATACTGACATCACAGAAGGGGTGCCCCACTGCACCACAACACCGACCACAGATTCCAAATTGTATGGTCAGAGTTTTTTAGAGCTCATGAACACAATACAAGTCATTGAAATTAAGAACAATGCTGAACAATGAGAAAAATGTAGTAAGTTTATGTTTTTTCCTCCCGATAATAAGTATTATTTTTTAAGTGAGTTATCAAAAAGTAAGCTTTCCCATAGGCCCACTCACACACAAGCAGTTAATGTTCCTGCTTTTCTAGCTGTGTACGTACAAGCTTCTGTGCCCCTCAAGCACCCAGCATTGACAGTTCAGGTAGAATAGACTAAGGACACAGCCCTAGACTATCAGAGAGGCCTGTTGGGCTTTATAGAAATGACCTGAACTGCTTTTGTGTCAACAATGTTATATTTAAGTTAATCTTTTAAATGATTGCATTTTAAATGATCAAATGCAAATATTTCTTTATTTACATTATCTAAATCCTAACATTGCAGAAAAAAAAATACAAATTAATTGCACATTGCCAATATTTCCAACTAAGCTGCTGGTTTGCTAGCTCACATTTGAATTGTTATTATTTATCACATTTATTTGAAATTCAAACTCAGTAAACTGTCTATATTATATACACCAGCAACACTATCATTAAACTCTAACATAAATTGTAACTAAACTTACTGTAAATTATTCAGAGATGTGTCATGAGAGCGTTAATGTAAGAAATAGACAATAAGTATCTAAAATGTGTAATTCCATTTTATGCCTTCCTTTATTTTATTGATTTATACTGTATACTGTATACTGTATTGATTTATTTAGTACAACAACAATCAAAATGTAGTTTCAGCCATCTTCTGGTAGGTTAGCTGTTGATTTCTTCCAGATTATAAATCTTGACTCAATGAAAGAATTCTGATAGATTACATTAATACCTTTTATTGTTTTACATGAGAAAAGGTGTTTACTCCATTTCCTCTGACAAGAAGGTAGGATGTCGCTGCGGACTCAAAATGTATTCCTAGTTTTTCCCATTAGAAAGAAATGTCAGGAGCTAATCTGGGACCAGGCAATGGTGACTTTATTGTTCTACTCACATCATTTTGTGTCACAATAGTTTCAGTTTTGATGAATTTGGCTTAAATTATAATTAAATGATGCCTAAATTATAAATGTATAGTTTTGTATAGTTTATAAATTTATAAACTATAAATAAGGTCCCATCCCAGGAATAAATTTGATGATACAGTTTTATCCTTTGGAGAACCCAATAAGAAACAGTTAAAACAATTAGCTGTATTAGCTTTAGACAACACTATGACTGCCTGTAATATAACCCAGATGTGATGATATGAACAGAGGTGTCCACATGAACTGTAGAAATGAAGGCATTTAATGCTAAGAAATTGTATTTTCTTAATCTCAAAGCTATTATTGCAATTTAAGTTTAACCTCTTTGGTATGTTGTTGAGTCCATCAGCATTAGGAATACAGTGCTTCATCATGTCGTGAATGTGAAAGCAAGTAGGAGTGTGTGTGTCTGTGTGTATGTCTGTGTGTCTATGTGTATGTGTCTGTGTGTGTGTGTGTGTGTGTGTGTGTGTGTGCTGCAAATCTACATCATTGCCCTGCCTGTCCCTGAGTCACCACATCTGAATTTTACCTTGGTGTTCATGTGGCTTAAAAAGCGTTTCATGGTATGCATGAACAGCTGTCTCGGAGTTTTTAAAAACTAGTAAACTAGCAGTTGAGTCCATGGTGTTTCTCATTAATGTCTGGTATCATTTTTTTTTTTGGTCTATCTAGGAAAGGAGAATAATATTAATTCTTAACCAAATCAGTGGCTAATGATGAGTATAGGTGAAGGCGTGGAAAACTTAGAACTCTATACAGTATAGTGAGTGGGTATGAAAGATGGCATACTCACAGTGAAAAAAGTTTAGCAGCTCAGTGCAACAATCACACTCCTAGATATGACCCCAACTATTGAAAGTACATGTGCATGTATAAACTTTTACTCTCACGTTCCTAACAGCATTATATGTAACAGTCACAAAGTGGAAACAGCCACAATAATTGTCAACTGATGAATGAATAAGCAAAATGCAGTGCATCTGTGCAATGGAATGTCATCAAGAAATAAAATATAATGAAATAGTGATACATGCCACAACATTTATGGAATTTAAAAATGCTGTGCTAAGTGGAATAAATCATTCATAAGAACCTCATCTGCTGTCCCCTTCTTGTTTAAAGGCAGAGAGGGGCAAACTCTCCCCAGGTCTCTGCGCAGAGGCACAACCCGAGGACACTTCATCCCCATGTCCTTGGGACAGCACAGCGAGTATCCACAATCTTCATCTTCCCTGCCCCTACTTCTACATCTCTAGGTTGAGGTCTCTACAGTACTAGACACTTATGACCATCCCCCAAGTACTCTTGCCTCACCTGCAGTGCCTCAAGGCCACCCTCCCTCCTGAGTAGTCTGTGTAGCCAATCCCACGGTTTCAGCGCTCTGGGATATCTTTGTCCTCAGCTCCTCTTAGTCAGAAATGGTGTGTCTTTCCTTAGCACTGTCAGTTCAACTCTAGAGCTGCAGTGGCAGGGACTTCATTGCTGGTTTCACAGGGACCTTCTCCAAAATCACCAATTTTGCTACCACCTCTCTCTTTCTTTTATCAAGCTAAAAGTGAGTGTCCATTAATCAACCTTTCCCATCCCTCTTGTCCCCCAACGATAATGCCAGCCATTTCTCATTTCTTAGTCATGAAACCTCTACCTTAAATATTTCCCATATAGATTCTCCCTGAATAAAGACAAAGTGCATTGTTTTGCAACATACTGACCATAAAATTGCAACGCATTTGGCATTTCTGAGCATGTTAGGATGACATGCAACAAACAACAACCAAATGACCATGAAACAAACTGGGTCCTCTGTGGATCTTCTTGGCTGACATAACGGTAAAAGGGAAAGTTGTACCAACTTCAGAGATGTGTCATTCATTGTAAGATTTGGGAAAATCATATTTGTAATCTCCTTGTTAACATTTCCTGATCTCTGCATGCCTTCCATTTTTTTAAAATTCTAGTTTTAATATTCTTGTTTTCTTGAGTGACCAGTTTAAAAGCAGAAAATATAATAGTTCTGTCCTCATATTTCTTTTTAAATTTTAAGAAAGTGATATTTTGGCATCCGAATGCAGTTCTAAATTTTTAAACTAAAGAAGCTCCAAGTAACATTTTCCCAAATTTTACAACTACCTACCATACAGCTAATTAATTGTTCTGAATTACTACTGTTCAGTGCTGATAAGCCATAAGTACAAATTCCTCAGCTTAGAGCTTAGAGCTCAGGAATTTGTACTAAGACATTAAAAAGGAAAAATAATTAGCCAGTGTTTTGTAAGAAGGGCACATAAATGCCACTATCTAACCCTAACCAACTTTTCAATTCGATGCATTTTTCTCAAGATCCAATCACTTCAAATGTTTCGTATTACGTAGATTTTAAGTACCCTGTGAGCAAAGGGCTAGTGTGAAGATCCTTTTGATGCATGTTTCTGCTCATTATTTTGAGTAGATATATACTAGGCTTCAATTTTTTTCATAGCTATGAACATTAAAAATATGAAATTGCATATATACGGCTAGTTAAAAAGATATTTCAATGCTGTCACAAACCAGTGTTTGAGTTTAGGTAGAAGTAGTATTTAGTTTGATTTGGTTGGTCAATCTGCATAGCTTAGGCCATGGGGACCTAACAAGTGTCCTCAACATTTCAGTGGCTTAGAACCATAAAGGTTCAGTGCCTGGCCATGCTGCCTGCCCATCTCGGCAGCTCTGGGTCTGCACCCAGCTCTGGGTCTCCGGTCTGGAACTTTCTCTCTGGAACCATTACCCATCAGAGGTGTGAAAGAGAGTAAGTGGTTCCTAATGCTTCTACATATGACTTACCTTCACCTTTCCATAACTAGATCAAGTCATATGACAACACTTGGAAAAGCACTTTCCTTCCTCAAGGAAAAAGATAACAATGATTGGTGAACAGTCTAGCACTCACTAGGTATGTATGTATGTATCTATCTATTTATTTTTGAATATGAAAAAATCATGTTAGATTAAGTAACTTCCCTAGGGTCTCAGAGTAAGTGACTTCTCCGGGATCACTCATAGAGACTGGATTAGACATGCAGGTTCCTGTTACTCATTACATCCAGCACATCTTTTAGGGAAACATGGGGGCACATAGCATTGTAGGAGAAGGTCTGCATATACAGAGGCCAGCTGCTCACCGTAGCTTGTCTCATGCAGTGTTTTGACTGTGACCCGATCAACATATTCACCTCACATTGTGTAAGTCCAGATTGTGATTCCATCAGTCTGGACTCAATCACAGGTGCAGAACCGCTATGTATTTTGGCATATAGGACTGTGGGAATTAGAACTTGAACCTTGTGGGAGGAGTTGGAAAAATGAAGACCCAGCAGGGAGACTGGAGCCTCCGAGGAGTCACAAGGGAGTTAACAGGGTAGGACAGTGAATGGAAGATTTGTAGAAATCCAGTGGGGAGCTGGACTTCAGTGTGTCCGTACCACCACCCTAAATGTCTGTTTGGACTAGGACAGTGTGGGTCAGCAGTAAGGAGCTAGTGAAGAAAAGCGAAACCTTCCTGGAATCCATAGGCCCCCCCTCTACTGATTTATACACATACACCTAGTCATTACGAATTCCAGATGGTAATGATGGCTGCCTAACCACTGCCTTTCAAATCTAACTTGGAAACTGTGCCTGACACAGGTTGCAACAATGCTGTTCCAGTGTAACCATGTAAGACCCAGTACAATACCCCATATGCACCAAATATGAAGAGGCCTATGCAAATGCACTCTAACCCCTGTATGTTAGATTGTTTTTTGCAACTGTAACGAACTACTTCAAACATTCTGGCTTACAAACACGCATTTTTAAATTTTATTTTGGAGATCTGGAGTTCATAAATCTGAAATTGATCTTCAAGGATAAAGACAAAATCTCAGCCGGATAATATTCCTTCTGGAGACTCTAAGGGGGAGAACTATTAGTTGTTGTTTCCAAGTTTGTTGAACATGGACAACTTCGGGATAACATTGTTTGACTTACTACACTAAGTCTGATGACCTGATGATCTATAGCAGGGGTTGCCAAAATAATTAACCTCTAGATTAAATTTGGTTGATTGCTTATTTTCTGCAACTAAAGTTTTTCAAAAATAATCGTGCCCATTATTTACGTAGTCTCACTGTCCGATTTTGTATTGTAATAGCCACACTGAGTGGTTGTGACTAAGACCAAGTGGTTGCATAAATCTGTGATATTTGTAAATTCTCTTGCTTTTTACAGAGCAAATTTTCTAACACCTGGTCTGTAGATCAAAAGATTCACTTGTTGATCTCTAGTAAGAATCTTGACTGATCAGCAGATGTAACAATAACTCTATTATCTCCACATTCTTAAACATTTGTATAAATCTAAATTTTTGTAACATTAGCTGACATGACAAGAACCATTTCATTTTATTGGTTGTAAAGCAGTGAACACTGGGATGACAGAGTAAATTATGGAGTTTTCTGCCTGGCTTTAACAATGGGCCTTCCACCTGGTCAGATGCCCTTTACTGTGGGTAAGGCTGTCCATTCTCTTAGGACAGAAATGTTGGTAAGTCTAAAGAACTGCTAGGGTCTAACTATCTAGAATCCCTTTCTTAAATCCTGAATGTTGCAGTCTTTATTGTTGCTGAGTGAAGAGGAAAACAACTAGCTTACATCCCTAGCCTATTTACCATGTTTGCAATATGAATATTCAAATTTTTCAGGTACCCAGGCTAACAGTACAATTACTAAGGATTTACAAATTCATCTTATCAGTGACTCATTTTCTTTATTTTATAATCCTATTCATGATCTGTAATTTCATTCTCGAAAGTAGCCTTATCTTCAGATTTTATAGATGTTATCTCCAACTACGTATCCCCAAAGATGCTTTTTCCTTGGTATGCTCTGTGGGATATTAACAGTATTCTCTCTTTAAATATATTGCCATTTGGTAAGATCCAACTTGGAGGTGCACGTTCTGAAATGCCTCTTCACAAGGAAGAAAGCAAGATCACTAATTAAGCTTTCAATGCATCATCATCAGCATTTACGAAGCTGTGTCTAATCTGTGTGCAGCACAGGAGTAGGATTCCCTCGAAGCAAGAGACAGTTGAGTCATCCTCAAGTTCAGAGAATGTAACAAATTCCATAACAATCTGCAGGAGTTCATCATACAGAAAAATGTCTGTGATCACAAATAATTCTTGCTGGCTGATCAAGAGGGGAGTGATTTTTGAACCCCATAGTGTCTTCAGTTTTTACTTTATTTTTGTTTTGCTTTGTTGTTGTTTCCCAACAGCATAATAGAAAACACTAGAACTACTCAGCTGATCTGAATGAGTTTCAGCTCCATTTTTTCTAGTTCTGCTACTTAATGTTCTGAGCCTCAGGTTTTTGTGGTTGTTGTTATTGCAGTTTTTGTCTGTAGACTAGTTGTATTAATATTTTCTAAAGTATAATTTTATGTGTTAGGTGAGTTTATACATGTCAAATACTTAACAAAAATGCCTGAATCTATGCATTAATTATTCCTTCATTCATCTAGTAAACAAAGTGGCTTATAATTAATCACTGTGGTTTGGTGAAATTGCCATAATGATTTTTTGCCTTTAAAAAGAAGATACAATTGATTTTACTTGAAAGAGTTACAGAGAGGAAAAGAGAGAGTGATCCTTCCGTCTGCTGGGCCATTCCACATATGGCTGCCATAGCCAGAGCTGGTCGAAGCAGAAGCTTCCTCCAGGTCCCCCATGTAGGTACAGGGTTGCAGTGCCTTGGGTCATTTTCTGCTGCTTTCCCAGGCCATCAGCAGGGAGCTGGATCAGAACTGGAGCAGCTGGACTAGAACCAGTACCCAAATGGCATCCAGGTGCTGCAAGAAGAGATTCAGCCTGCTAGGCTACTGTGCTGACCCTTATTTATTTATTTGCGTACATCTTTTAATAGATACACAAATGGAGGGTAAAGGTAAGAACAGTTAAATAATTTGCTGGGTTAGAAGCATAACATTTGTAGAGCAAATGAGAGACTTTAGATTACGGGGCTCCAAGCCTGTAGATTCACCTGCCATTAGTCAGACATGGATTTCCTTGAATTGTGAGCCACTTAGAAACAAAGCACAGCATTCCTTTGCCGTCAAAAAGCTGTTTATGGAATGAACACGGCCTGGAGCTATCGTAACTAACTGGAGATCCTGGGAATACGCCATTCTGAACAATCTAGTTTTCCAGAGAACTTTACATTATTTGCCAAAACTTTACAAATATTATCATGTTATGGGACATTTATTTTCTGTTGAATGCTCTGTATGGCATATTACACATTTGTTTGTAAACATATTACATTGAACATGACTTAACAATACATCAGTAATTTTGCCAATTATCTCTATGGACTTGCGTTTTATGCTATACTCTGATGTAAGGAGTTCTGAGGGTTTCCTGAAAATAGGAGAAATGCTGTTGACTTGGATTGCTGTGAATATTTGAGCTCCTGTGCCTGACATGTAGTTTTAGATGTTCCTGTGCCTGTGCCTGAGACTTCCGGTTATTGTCACTATACCTATTTAAGCTGTCAGTCTTTCAGAAGATCACCAGAACAAAATGTTGATCAAGCAAAACCATCACCTACATCCTGATATTTAAACCTTCAGCAGAATGGGAAATCATCACCTTGACTCTTGGAAATATTTCAGATTGAAGTGGTTAGGCAGCTATTTTTAAAATAGGATATGAATTGGTTGATTTTTTAAGGTGAGATCATGCAAGATAAGTGACTGAAATTGGGTCCAATTTCTATCAAATGAGCTCTGGGTTTGCTGAACATAGTGACATAGGATATTTAAAACCAGCTTTGATGATTAAGTTTTTTTCTGCTAATAATATTAGCAAGATTTTCAGGTAATTTTAATTTACAAAAGCATACATCTGAGTGAGACGCGGAGTCAGTGGGCCCAGTTTTGTATGTATGCAGATAAGAAGGTGAATTGCTTTGGTTTATTTTTGCCTTATGATTTGGTGATTGTGCTAAGGAATGGGGAATTTAGCAAATGGAACTCTAAGAGTCTGTAAAAGCTAAGCAGGGGCTTCAGAAACTGAGTCACATGCATAAGCTTCTTTTTGGGGTTGTGACATTCATCTTAAAAATCAGAGACACGTTTCTAACTTAATCTGCAGATGATTTCCTACTGCCTAATACCATGTTCTCTGTATTGATGACCACCAGTTAGGTATCTGTTACTCTGGGAAAGATGACATTGTAACTATTAGCAAAAGGAAATTTGAAAAGATTCTTTAAGAATTTTAAAATTGATTTGGTCACTTGCATATTTATTTGAAAAACAGACAGAGAAGATTTTCTATTTGTTGGTTCATTTCTCTCATATCCATAACTTTTGAGAATCCACCAGACCAAAGTCAGGACCCATCCAAGTCTCCCTCTCAGGTGGTAGAGACCCAGGTGTTGGAGTCATTATCTGATACCTCCAAAGGTGCATATTAGCAAAAATCAGGACTCTGGGCTAGAACCTGGAACTCGAACTCGACACTCTCCAGTGTAGGATACAGGCTTCCTGAGTGATATGTTCACTGCCCCACCAAGAACCCGCCCCTAACAAGATTTTAAAAATTATACAGAGTAGCCCTTATGTTTGTTATTCTTTGATTTTTTTAATTTCCTATCTTATACAGCAGATCTTTTGTATATTACATCCTCTTTAAATTTATTAAGTGATGCTATGATGCTACTTAGATACTTTTTTTTTTTTATCATGGCTTTAGGATGTCTAGGGATACCAGGTGTACTTTGAAAAGACACTGCCTAATTCCAGAGTCATTAACCTATTGTATTACTGAAGTAAATATCCTGAAGTCAACATCATGATCTACTATGGAATACAAGATATAGTTAGTGAACAAGGGCAAGAATGTAATTAATACTTAATATAAGGTATGTAGTGCTCTACTCCTGCAGTTAGCAACCAGGAAATAATAAAAAGGTCTGAACTGTGTAGTAGCTGAAAGAAATGAAAGACATTTGACCCTTATTATTTGATGCTTTCAACTGTTTGTAGTAATTTATTCCAGTTGAAAAATGAAATATATGTTCCACCAGCAAAAAATGAAAAAAAAAAGGAAGAAATTATGTATGGGGGTATAGGATCAAACAAGGTTGTTGAAATTGTGTTAACCAGGAATTTTCAGCGAAGTTACGTTGCAGACTTACAGATTTATTTTGAAATGACAGAAATTCTCTAACAAAATTTTGAAGCCTATGTTGGTTATTCCTATCAGTGCTTGCTCCCTGTTTTTGTGGTGGTTGTTGTTCCCTCCAATTGTACTAGAAATCATTGGCACCTGGCCCAGAACAAGGGTCTATTTTCACAGAATAAAATTATTCAGCATTTTTATATGCCGAACAATAAAGCAAGCTTTATTGTTACATTAACAACTTCTGTGCTGCTACAGTTCATGGAAACCATAGTGTAGAAGATGAAGTTGCTACTTCCCTTCCCTAAATGGATTTTTGTGTTGTTGACCAGAGTGTTGATATTAATATGTATGCCTTTTATTAATGTGAGGACAACAAAAACATGCCTACTTGTTAGTTAGGATGTGCAACATACAAGATGAGACAGGCTTTGACCTAATTGATGTCCTTTAGGATGAATTTTAGTCAATCCTCTTTAGTCACACCGATGCTGACCCGAGAGACAAATGGAAGCCTTTTGGGGGCTACTGTACAACTTCGATTAGTTAATCTAAAATCACACAACTGAGACCCACAGCCTGCAAACATTTATTGAGCACATACAAAGTGCCAGGCATTGGTGAATGGTACTCTGATTCAGAAACGGAAGACTCCAGTTTTGTAAATCTTATCTGTAATTGAAAAGTAAAATTATTACTAAGTTGAACAATGTGATAGGTAATAGAAATCTAAGTGATAGGGAAAACAGTTATCGCCAAAGTGTACTTTTCAAAAAATTGAAACTGTAGCTGTCACACAAGCGTAGAGAAAACGTGTCAAAATATTTTGCTCAAGTCATAGATAAATGAGAGAGCCACTAAGGTAATAGAACCAATTTAAATAATATTTGAGGAGCTAGATACACACAGGAAACTTAAAGGAATATTCAGATTAGGTTGCTAGATCACCTACAAAACAAGTTCATTTTGCAAGAGAAAAAAACATAATGATTTGCATGATTATTTCTCCTTGAAATCTGTAGATTATCATGTAATGGTTTGTATTTGGGACCTTTTATAAGTATTCATCAGTAAGTTGAACAACATACGTTAGTTTATAAACAGTCCTTTGTCCCATTACAACATGTGATATTTATCTTATTGCCAAAACCTCAAGTTTGGGATTTTTTTTTTAACATAAAAAGCAAAATTCGTGAACAACAGCACATGAGACAAAGGAAGAACAGTGGGGTTCCAAGTTAGGGAGATTTAAGTAGAGGAAAGTTCAGAGGTGTTCTATAAATGATGGAGAGGAAATTGCTAATAAAACAGATGTGTGTGTGTGTGTGGAGAGGTGGTGCTGGAGGAGGTAGGGAATAGGTAGGTGGGAGGGAAAACAAGGTAAATCCCCAAAGTCATTTCATGAGCAGTTTTATATACATAAGATTATGGCAGATGAATCCCTGTGGTCTGGGATCAATATGAAGCATTTCCTTGCTATCTTTTCGCATTCACTGTGGTGGTGACAGTTATTAAAAAGTCGTAAAAATCAAATCATGCATGTAATGGTGACCAGTTATGAATCAGTTATTTTTTTTTAGATTTATGTCAAAAACCAGAGGTGGGGGAGGAGAGGAAGAGAGGAAAGGGGAGGAGAGACAGAGAGAGACAAAGAAAGAGAGAGAAAGAGAGAGAGAGAGAGAGAGAGAGAGAGAGAGAGATGAGATCCCATAAACCGGGACTGGGCAGAGCTGAAGCCTGGAGTTAATAACTCAGTCCACATATCCTACTTGGGGATCAAGGGCCCAACGACTTAAGGCATCACCACCACCTCACAGGGTCTGGAGTCAGGAGTAGAAGGTGGCAATCAAACCAAGTGTTTCCTTATAAGAAACTGGCTTACAAGGCATCTCGATTCTAAGTCAAAACTCTGTACTTTGAAGCAACTGAATTTTTAAAGGATACACTTAATGTTTAAAAAAATTGTAGGGCGTGGCACGATAGTGTAGTGGTTCAAGTTCTCACCTTACACGCACCAGGATCCCATATGGCCGCCGGTTCTAATCCCGGCCGACCTGCTTCCCATCCAGCTCCCTGCTTGTGGCCTGGGAAAGCAGTTGAGGACGGCCCAAAGTCTTGGGACCCTGCACCTGCGTGGGAGACCCTGGAAGAGCTCCTGGCTGCTGGCTTCTGACTGGCTCAGCTCCAGCCTTTGTGGTCCCTTGGGGAGTGAACCATCAGACAGAAGATCTTCCTCTCTGTCTCTCCTCCTCTCTGTATATCTGCCTTTCCAATAAAAAAATAAATAAATCTTTAAAAAGATTTAGTATTTAAAAAGTATTTAAAAAGATGTAGTATTTATGAAGGAACCATGAAAGACACGGAAAACAGAAGACAAAAAAAAAAAGTGTTGTAATTTCAGGGTTACAACTGAGTGGGAGCTCTGATTACGGGGCAGAATTCTGCCTTTCTTCACCTCCATCATCTTTTTCCTTTTTCATTTTTTTCCCTGTATTCCTGAACCTGGAATGAAATCTCGCAGTAATTAATCACAATGTATGTCTCTTAGAGCCGGATGCATCTGAAAGCAGCAGCACCTCCATCTGTGGTGCTTTTTCTTAGGTTTCATGCAAGGAATGCAATAGAACAGAATGAAGCAACCACAGAACGGAATGGAAGTTTTCCTGAAACGTTCTGATTTTAAAAATGTGTCATTTACGTAGATTCACATTTCTCTTTGATATTACTTTCCTTTGGCAAAACAAGTTCACATCCAGGAATGTTTATTAACTTCAAGTCATATTTTAGCAGCTGAACTTTCTCAGAGTGTAATATATTAAAGGTCATGAGGTCACTTCGAACTTTGTAGTATTGATTCCTAGCAGGTGGCAAAATATGATTATCGAGAAACCATTGGTTCTACTGTGTGAACTGCTGTGAATACAAATTTCCAGGCTGAGCTTAAGGAATATCTAACTGTCTAAATATAAAACAAATGAGATTTTTTTTCCTAGTAATGCATTTATACATGACTTTTTTTTTTCAGTCATTTTCCCTATCATTTCACTGCTGGTAATTGATCATTGAATTTATAGTATTGGGCATAGATGTTTGAGAAGGTCAGTTTGGAGCTCTCATAAAATATGCACAATATTTTACTTCCCACGTGATCCTTTGGGATTAACTATGGAACAATTTAAAAAGGCCACCCTAGAATTTAATGTCATTAATAATGTTGTTTAAATCCAAAATGCGATGAACATATGTTTTACTTATTTTTAATTGTGTAGTTTCACATTTTGTCAATGAATATAATTAATAAGCAGGCTAAGTATAATTATCTGAGTTTACCAAGGAATTGAACCTTTTAAATAAAAGAAAGCTGGACTTTTCTATAATTAAATTAAAAAAAAATCGGGGCCTTTTTTTTTTTTTTTTTGGATTTTCTAGATTTTTCTCCCTAGGTGATTTAAGTCCCTTGAGTCTTACAGATGAACTGTCTAAGTTCAGCTTTTGAAAAAAATGAGTACCTTCTGGATGAAGTGGCTTCTGTTTGCTTGGAACAAGGAGATTTAATTAGCATACAAATTTTAATGATATTGTATTATGCAACTGATTAGACCTGTGAGATTGGGGATGAAAATCTCTTCTTTTGTTTATTGTATGCAAATCTAGCCACTTAGCTTTAATTAGACTTTGACAGCTAGAACAATGATTTGAAATTTCGGTAGTATTAATGAGCAATAGGAGCTGTCATCATGATTTCGTTCAATGGCAGTGACATAGAAAGCAATGAATGTGGCAGCCGAAAACTGATGTCTTTGAGACCATTCTTTCCACAACACAGTCTCGCGTTGGCCACAATGGCTGACAGCATTTCTACCAATGTCTTCCTACTTCCCCTGATTGTGCCTTTTTTCTTTGTGAAATCTAATGAAAGATTTATCTTTGAATAAAACAAAATGCAAAACAAAAGTTAACGTTTTGAGAAGATGCAGAATGTGGACGGACCCCTTTGATGGTTTGTGATCTGATAGTATGTCGTGCTGTGTATCACAAGTGAAAATCATTACACGAATGAACAATTTGATGTGATGTTCATTCAGCAATATGGCAGCACACGGGGAAAAAAAACTGCAAAAATAAGTGTATTAGGCTGCCTTTTACTACTACAATGAAGTACCTAAGAGAAGTTACCTGTGAATCTGCAAGGGTTTTGTTTTGTTTTGTTTTTTTGGCTCAAGCCATTGAAGGTTCCTGTGATTCCATCATGAAGTGTCAAGCCCAGCAGCATAATGCTGTCTAATAGTTTTCCAAAGTCTCCTCCTTCAGGCTCCATAAATTATATTTTCACTTCTAACCTGTTTATCATTGGCATTAATAAATTAATCCTTAAGATAAGATTTTGGAGATTAAGTCTTTAACACTTGGTTTTTGGAGGACACCCAGACAGCTCACAGACATGAGTACATGTGTGACAAAGAAGGAGTGTTTGATCACCTCTCAAAGTCTCCCATCTTTGTTGTCCTGCCCTGCCAGTTTTATCATTCTGCCTGAGTTTGCCTGCCCTAAGGAGGATGTATTAAAACACATTCACACTTATCGAGTGGTAATTTACTTCCCTTTATTCTTCCAGAGTTATTTGTACCCAACATAATGCGGGGTCTCCCCCACAGATTCCTTTAGTACCCGGTTGCCGGAGGGGATGAGTCTGCTGACCGCCACCCAGCCTCCCGGTGCGCGAGAGACAAACAGATGGACAGGCGTTCTGTCTAAGCAGTTCTGATTTATTGGGGAAATTCTATTTCTTATATAGGGTAAGGGATAGCCTCAGGCCGGGAATTTTGGGAATTCCAGGAGGTTTAGAAACTAGGAGCCAATTACTAGGAGAATGACTGTGGAAGCCACTTTCCATGGGCCAGGGATAGGTGAGCGAGATGGCCCTGGTAAATCAGTATTTCCTTGGAGCTACGTGACTCCTGCCCTGGTTCACACACAGGGCTCTGTCAATGGCCGCCATCTAGCCCACCAGTGACCTGAACTGTTAGTCGCCATCTTAGTGACGTCTTTGCCCACGAGCCCCACACATAAAACCCTGAAAAGGACAAGACATTGTTCAAGGGAGCAGATACCAAGTTCCAGTCATCAAATGTGGCTTGGGAGGACAGCGTTCCAAGTACCGCTCTAATCTAGCCTTCTACTTATACATGCTACTCCACTTTAACAAAGGTTATCCATTTTCATATATGAAATCAGCCTTATTTTCAGATGTTTAGAGCAATATATTATCCTGTGACTCATTTTATATGTACATAAACAAATACATATATTTATATATCATATGTATTAAATATATGTATATATTTAAACTTTAGCTGTGTGCAGAACTGAAGTTGCTTCTTAATTGAAGATCTAAAAGGGACAGATTGGAAGAATGTTCCAGTTAAATTTGTACTTCCTGTAACATGCAAATTGAACTTTCCTTTTCTCTTTCCCTTTATCTTTGATTTTCTTCCTTCTTTCCTTTTTCTTTTCCTTGCTTCTTTACTTCATTTTCACTTCATCCCTCTATTCTTCCTTTCTTTCCTCTCTTCTTTGTTTTTTCCAGTCTTTCTATCATTTCCTCTCCTTCTTCCTTGTCTCTTTCCTTTCTTCCCTCCTTCCTTCCTTCCCTCCTTCTACTTTCAGAATGTCCTCTGAATTAGCTCCCTTAAAATCCTGCAACCACAGAATTTCCATCAGTCTCTTCCAAATAGATGACAAAATTATTAACACTTATCCCAACTCCTTTTGACTAAATGTGTGGTTTGGATGGGAGCTTTATTTTGATCTTTAAGAAGTCCTGTAAGGTAAGCCTTGTTCAGGATCATGAACCTCCCAAAGAATGTGGCCCATGACCTCCTTCCCACAGACTATGCTGGCTAAATCAGTAAGGTTCAGCCAATCTGTCCCTTCCCATAATTAAGCAAGGCTTTCCTTTTGGTTCTGGCCCCACCTCATCGTCTTCTGGGCTTCTGGCCACTCATTCCTTTATCACTGGCAGCCATGGGCCTCAGTTGCACTGGTCTGTCTCCCTGTGGCTGAATAACTTCCATGTGCTGTTGTTCTTATTGGCAAATACAAATTTAACATACCTTGAAATTAGGGACTACTAATAAATACTGTTTGAACACAAAAGGGATTACTTGGAGTGAGCTTATAGTCAAGAAGTCATAATTAGTGAAAAGATTATTCTCTCTCCTGCAAATTCTCTCCAGTGGATAATTTGTTGGGGCTATCCCCTGTCCTGTGGGGTTTGTTGTAGCAGCTGTGACAAATTCACGGAGAACCTTAATGGGACTTTGTCATCCTCAGCATGTCAATCTTAAAAAAGGAAGACACCTTCCTCCGAATGCCCCTGCCTTGTCCATATCTCTTATTTTCCGTCTACATTTTTCTGCTCTGTGCCTTACCAGCAAGGTTTCCATTTACCTCTTAAATTAATTAATTCAATATTTATTTGACACCTACTTGGCCTCCTGTGGGATAATAACACCTTAAGCTGTGATCTCATTTAGGAGAATTTGCATTTATTAAAAGACTCAGGGAGATTGAAGTGCTTTCCAACCTCCCAAAGAAGTAAATTTCCAAGGCTAGGAAAACCACTGGTTGGGAGACACAGATATGGACTATAAAAATAGACCCCAGGCCAGACAGCCCAGGTCCAACTTTGCTTCAGTCTCATATGTGAACAGACTTGGTTTTGTAACTACAGCTTCTTTTTGGCAAACAGGATTTCCACAATTGTGTAAGTTGCAAATCCTACAAAATTCGACTTTTCAAAACACACTTCCCATTCATGAGGGCTCCTCACTCAGGATCTAATTACCCCGGAGGCCCCACCTTATAACATCATTGTCTTGGTGATTAAATTTCAACTTCTGTGCTTCGGGAGGACACACACATTCAGATCATAGCAGACTGTTTGCTCATCCCCCAAAGGAAGCCTGAAAAGCTGTGAGATAAAAAGTGATGTCTATTCCATGATTATAATAGATCAACAAATGTTGGGAGTTTAGTAACAAATAACACATATAATGAACCTAGGTTTTTTGCTTTTGTTTTTTTTCCTGGCATGCAGCATGCGTTCAGTAAATATGTGCTGAAAGAACAATTACTCTGGGGCCAGTGCGGTGACACACTGAGCAGATTTGCTGCCTACAGTGGTGGAAGCACATATGGGCACCAGTCTGAGTCCTGGCTCTTTCACTTTCAATCCATCTCCCTACGTATGACCTGGGAAAGCAACAGAGGATGGTCCAAGAGCTTGGGCCCCTGTACTTACATGGGAGACCAAGAAGAAGCTCCTGCCTCCTGACTTTGGACTGGCCCAGCTCTGGCCATTGCATCCACCTGGGGAGTGAACCAATGGACAGGCAATCTCGCTGTTGCGCTGTCTTTCCCTCTCTGTAACTCAGCATTCACATAAGTAAAATATAATCCTTAAAAAAGGGTATGATTATTTTGATGAATGAACAAATGAGTGAATGAATGAATGGATGTGAAAGACAGTGAACCATAAATTTGTGCAGAACAAAATGCTCATGTCTTATCCTCTACTCTTCACATATAGTTCCTGGCAAACTGGTCTCTGTCTCAAGACTAGCATTAATAGCTCAGCATGAGTGAGCCAGTCCTGCAGTAGTTAAGGCTTACTATGGTTGTGTGTGGTTAATAAACAGACTCTCATTAACATGGATACACTTATGTGGAAACACTATACTTCTATCAATAAAATCCTAGATTTCACAGTCGAGGCCTGGGATCTGTTCCCAGTCCGCCCACCCCTAACATTTATAATAAAGTACTGCCTAACATGGAATTATATTCTTAAGGAAAAATAAAAAACATATTTGAGAATTCAACCCTTATTAGCATCATATCTTTAGTAACGGTAACCATTAAACAGTTATGCATTTAACCTTTGCAATCTTTAAGTCTGCTAAAATGTCTAATTAGTTAATTACAAAAATAATTATGTGCTGAAAAAAGGAAATCAACTAGAGTGTATAAAACTGTGGTTCAAAATAAATTTCTGTTTTCAAGTCTGTAGTGCTGTCCCAGTGAATTAGCATCACATGATTCATGGTGTTCATTAAAAGATTTTTCACAGAAACATGGGAAAGTTTCCCAATGTCCACCCCACCTGCCTCTGGGTATATATCAAATATAATGTTGATGTATCCAAATCATGGTTAAAATTATATTTTGTAATTTTTTTTCCTTTAAAGTTATCCAAAGGATACACTTGGAGGAAAATCTTACATTATAAGGTCAATGTTAGTCTGTTATGCTTCGATCATGAACAGTTTTCTTTTTTGCTATTTATAACAGTGTCTGCAGCATTTAGCATAGTCAAGCATGTGTTTGCCGCTAAGATCAGTGTGAAAGAACTGCTCTTTTGTTGCTCCTCAGTACCATCCATACTTATTACTGACTTTTATCCTGTAACTAATGAGAACACAGTCAGGAAAGCACAGAACAATCAAACAACTTCTGAGAGCTGCCAAAGGCTGAAAGGGGAAATTGTTCATTTCCAGGTCAAAGTGAAGGCAATTAACTCTTCCAATATGGAGAAGAAGAATGTCTATGTAGGGTGCTTCAAATCAAGTGCATTTCGTGTGGAATGGTGTTTGCAATTCGCAGGCAACTTCCCCATGCAATAACCTTTACTCTGCCTCTTCCATTCCTGTACCTAGACCCTGTGAGCCTGTCATGGTGTTTTAACTGGGAGGCCTTTTCTCTTTGTTTATGCTTTATTTAGAAATCACTTAGAGGTGATCCTCAATATTGTTCGTGAAAGTTACACTTTTTGTTTTTTTCCCCAAGCTCATGCTTGATCTATAGTGCATTATGAAGTCAATGAAAACCAACAAAAAAGGTGAGATGATCTCAAGGTGAGGACATGGACGTTTCTTCCAAACACATAAGAATGAAAGGGGCAGTATGGGTACCTAAGCAAGTGAATTCTTCCCTGCCACTTGGGGTATCTGGTACAATTTTTGGCTGTGGAAATGTGTGCTCTCTTTGGGAGATTTTTTTTTAACAGTGGGAGAATTTCGATTGTAGAGTCTCACAAAGAAAAATACATTCCAATTCTACCTTCTTGTAATAGCTACGTATGTGCAGAATTTATTCAAGTTCTCTGAGCTTTGGTTTCTTTAAATCCTTGCATGGCCAAGTTGAGAGGGTTGAAGACAATGTATGCCAATCACTTATCATAGTGGTTGATTGGCACATGAGCAATGAAGAACTAGTTATTATAACAATTGCTGCACAAGTGGTCTGTAACTTTCTATTATGGGTAATGTGAGCTAATACAGTTTGAAGGGCTTAATAAGGAGGACTTGCCTTGGGTGCAGCTAAGGTGTCTACCATCTCAGGAACGAACATTTACAGGGAAAGAGTAAAGAGTTTCTATTTTATCTTTGGAAATAGGGATAAGACTAGGACAAGCCACTAAGTTGCATTTGTAAAAGATGCAAATAAAATCTCCATGTCTTACATGAAAATGTCTTGCTCGGTTGAGTTGTGTTTTTCACCCACTACTTCAGCAACTCAGCGTGCTGAAGACTATTGTCTGTCTTCTGCAATGAACACACGTGACTGGTCTTGAAACAGGCATTGTTCTTCTAGAGTAATGGTGACCTTTCTCATCATTAGAAAGACAGTGATGCTACTGGACATTCTGTTTCCCACACCATTTCTAGTTCATTAACTACTTAAACTTAACCATCTAGATGGAACATTACCAAGAGGACTCTAGAGTGAGGGTCCTGATTGTAATTCTTCTAGCCATTTCCCTGACGGTGACTTCAGATGGAGGAAGTGGGTTTCATTCCTTCATAAGCACTGCACACTTACTGTTTGTTGGATGCCTTTCTCTATTCTGAAATGAATTATGATCATCACAGATGTAGCTCCTATTGTTCCGAGCTCAGCTTCTCCTAAGAAAGTTACTCACGAATCAGGTAATCTCAGAAATAATACTGTAATTGAAAATTGTGATCCAAAGAAAAAAAATTCAGGATGTTCTGATACTTAAAAAAATTTATTTGCATATATTTACTCCAAGAGACATGAAAGGCGGAAAGAGAGTGGTGGATCTACTATTTGTTAGTTCACTTGCCTAGTGCCTGCAACAGCTGGGACATGGCCAAGCCAATACCAAGATCCATGGAATTAATCTGGGTCTCCCACTTTGGTGAGAGGGACCCAAGTACTTGAGCCATTACCCCTGCCTCTGATATATTCAGTGGCAGGAATGTGGAACTGGAAACTGACATGGAATCAGACTGAGGCCCGCTCACACTGGATGTGGGCATCCCAGGTGGTGATTTAACCAGAGAGCCAAATAATTGTCTCTGTAATGAGTCTTTAACACAGACTTTGGCATTTTCAGAGAAGTTGGGGGAAAATATTGAGGAATAATATTGGAGTAATATTGAATATGAGATATTGACATAGAATTTGGTCTACAGTGGTAGGATGAGGTTAGATAATTTCCAGGCAGTTTAAGGAAAGGTCCTTTGGTAAAAAGTACAGATCTCAACTCTAAGATTTGAGAAAGAAAATCCAAGAGGGTCAAGTTGAAAGAATTAGGTAGAAAGCAAAAAGTCACATGTTAAGTTCCTGTAGGGAGGCTGTAAATGATATGTACCACCCAGATGTAGAGAGGTTGATTTAATTGGCATGCTGCTTTTGATACTTGAAAACACAGGAACAACAAAAATCTTCCCAGATGATTCCCATGTACTGCTGGTGTCAAGGAATTCTAATTAAAACCTGTAGTGCCTTGTAGCCATGGCTTTTTGTCCTAAGAACAATTGGTTGAGATCTCAAGATTTTAAGGAGAAGGCCAATTTGTGTTAGCATTATGTTTGTCTTTGAGAGCATCCTTCTGGATGAAATGTTATGGTAGATGCCCAGGGAATGCAGCAAATCTGGCTCTCCACCCAACAAACAATTAGTGGTCAGTTTTTGCTAGAGTACACATCACATTTGTTGAATTTGAAGTCACGATTTAACTTGCTGCTGAATAGGGTGATCTTCCTCTACAAGATCGTATACTCCTAAGGCTCTTTGGAGAACACACTGACTTCTTTCAGAGGTTCCCAAAGGGAGGAAATAACATTTAGAGCAAAAGCTATATTGGTAAAGATGGCTTGTGTTTGATATGTGAGGTCAGGCTTGTCTTTTAACGGGTAAAAAAAAATCCACCAGGTGTATGGAAATTCTTATCCAGACCAGAGAAAAGCAAAAACATCTGGGACAATGGTATGGTATTATGGATGAACTTGCAAAACACCGGGACACATCTGAAAACGAGATTCAAGGCAAGGATTCTTAGACTAAAAGTGTTTAGAAATAAACATTATTCTATAGTCTTCCCTAATTTTATTCATGATGAGAATTCAGGAAACAGTTTGTGTGATGTGCTGTCCCCACAAACCTCTACTGTGGGATGAGGCCCTCTGGTGAATGTCAGAGCCGCAAATTCTCCCACGTATAATCACACTTCCTGTCTGATCTGTCCACAAAATGAATATAACCTGCTACCACAGTATTTAATTTTCAAATAATGTAAAACAGAAAATAAAAGCCCTCATTCTTGTTTCCCCCTTTTTATTTCTTTCTACTTGAATCTTTAAATACTTCTGTTTTATGTTCACTTTTAACATTCAGAGCTGCAATAAATTTTCTTATCTAATTATCTTTATTCATTTATACTACTATCTGTAGAGCATCAATGTTTCATCATACTTCGCAACAGTAAAATTTTTTATTACAGAACACTTTAGAAATAAAATTGGTAATAACTTAATAATATTGTTAACATTTATTTTATGTAAAACATTCCACAAAAAATCATTCAGATTTCTGGTCTGAGAAATCTTGTCTGCCAGCCTCATAAATTCAAAAAAATATTTGTGAAGTCTCTTCTATTCCAGATACTATACAGCACCTTAAAATTGTTAAAAGTAAAATTCTTGCCCTCTGGGATGGTTAATTGTACTGTGACCAAGATTGAACTGTTAAAAAATAATTTTATTTGCCTTATTCTAATGCTTTGCCTCATATATGTCAGACTTTCTTGTCTTTTTCATGAACTTTGAAAGAGATGATGTTTGTTATTCTTGAATTTGGTGGGTTCTTTGCTTAAAAGACATGATCAGTTCTCATTGTCATCATCATCTGTAATAGTGTCACAAGTATCAACTATTATTTCTAGAAAAGATTGATTCCAGACCACTTTTATACAAAAAAAAAAAAAAAATGTTCTCAGAGAGCAGGGGTATTGGGGATTTGGCATAGCAGTTAACGTATAAATTCCCAAGTTTTCAATGCTGAATATGTTTGAACAACACAATATTTATTTTAAAATTACTGTAAGTTGTATATTGATTGATCAGTTTAAGTCTTCATAAACATCGTAGGTCTAGGATCTTTGCACATAATGGGGTTACATTGCTTGCGACACCTACATCGCATTTCTTTTTTTTTTTTTACTATTTCTTTTTAAGATTTATTTATTTTTATTACAAAGTCAGAAATACAGAGGAGGAGAGACAGAGAGGAAGATCTTCTGTCCGATGATTCACTCCCCAAGTGAGCTCAACCGCCGGTGCTGTGCTGATCAGAAGCCAGGAGCCAGGAACCTCTTCCGGGTCTCCCACGTGGGTGCAGGCCGTCCTCTACTGCTTTCCCAGGCCACAAGCAGGGAGCTGGATGGGAAGTGGAGCTGCCGGGATTAGAACTGGCGCCCATATGGGATCCTGGGGCGTTCAAGGCGAGGACTTTAGCCGCTAGGCCACGCTGCTGGGCCCTGCATCACATTTCAGTAGGCCTGACCTCTGTTCCCAACTCAGCAGGGTTGGAGAATTCTGATCTTAACCAGGCCTAGGTTCTTTCTTTTTCTTTAGATTTTCCTGTTTGTATTGAAATGTGAGATACGCAGAGAGTAGGAGGGAGAGAGATCTTCCATCCGCTGATTCATTCCCCAAGTGATTCCAACGGACTGAACCCAGCCAATACTTAGCCAGGTGCCAGAAATTTCTTCCGGGTCTCCCATAAGGGTTCAGGGTCCCAAGGCTTTGGGCCATCCTCTACTTTTTACCGGGTGACAAATATGGAACTGGATGGGAAGCGAGTCTGCTAGGATTAGAACTGGCACCTAAATGGGATATGGGTGCATGCAGGGTGAGGACTTTAACCGCGAGGCTATTGCTCTGGGCCTCATAGGGCTGGTTTTGACTGTTCCAGGCATTTAGGAACCATGTTAGCAGGTGGGAGATTTCTCTGCATGATAAATACGGCAAACAAACATTTTTTTTTAAAAGCAATATCCTCATGGAATTCAAAGAAATAATCACCACCAGGAGTATTATTTTGCTTGTGAACTTACGTTTTTCTTTTCTGGTCAATTTCTGATCAACCATCAATAAAGTTGAAAAAAATGCAGCTATATTTATTCTTAAAGACTGATCCTACATTATTAATTATTGCGTAATCATTGCACAGTGATTTGGACTCGGCCGTGAAATTTGTGTTCTTTGAAGTTAGATTGCAGCCTTAACTTCCCAGCCTGGGGATGGGCGAGAGTCCATTTTTGAATTTGCAGCAAGCAGCCACTCCTGGCAGTCCTACTTTCCTACAAATCCCAGGTATTTTCTGCATTGCCTTTCCAAACGTCATTTGAATAATTGCAAAGAAGGCAGCAGTGAGGGTTCAAAATGCCGACCTCTCTGTTCATGACTTCGGACTGTTTAGAAATTTTCCTCACCTTGCAGGAAGGCCCAAGCACAAGCTGGTCAGGAGCAGAAGAAATACGGCTTAAGGTCTCTCGTAGTCCCTGCCTTCAAGGAAGAAAGTCTCCATTATTCATCACAGATAGACAAAACAACGTAACAAAAAAACGCTTTAAGCTCCTTTTAATATCACTGACCGAAATAGAATCTCATTTCATCAGAGATAATACTTTCATCTACTCTGTGCCAGACACCTTTCCCTACATTGAATGTTCTCTGAAAGATACATATGTTAAGCAAGCAGCAAGTTCAGGGTCACAAGTTTGGAAGTCACGCCTCTTCTGCCGGTGTAATTATTTTCCACTGGACGCTTACCCATGATTACCTGGGACCCGGGGCGGGCCGGGGTTGCGTCTTTGCATAGCCACGCCCCCTTCCGCCCGCGGGGAGGCGGGGCTTGCTGGCGGTGGAGCACCTGGTTGTGCACTTGCAGGCTTTCGCCTCAGCTTGTTCCTCAGCTGTTCCCGCCCTGGGCCTCTCAAGTACCCGCTAGCTTTCCTGCTTCCCGAGAAGATGGACTCCGAGGAAAGAAGGTAGCAATCGCTCCCCTTTATCCTTTTCCCTTTCCCTTCCGGGCTCGCTGTCCGTGAACATGGCCCTCTTCCATTTGTAACCTCAAGCCTCTGAAAACCTTACGACTTTCTTAAAGGCCCTGTCAGTGCCTCCACTTAAAATGCGTTCGAAGTAAGAAACAAGAACCTGGGAGATACACATTAGGCCCAAACCTAGACCACAACAAAGGGACCTGAAACATGGAGATGAAAAGTGACTTTCTAATGACAGCAGCAGGTAAGGAGTTAAGCAGCAAGGCTGGGAAGGATTCAGATTCAGGGTTCCTGCCAAGAGCTTTTACCTGTGCTCATTCCGCCCGGTGAACCCGATTAATACATAGTTCTTCCTGTCAAGTCTGTCAGGGCCGGAAGCAGCCAGTTTGCCTTCCTCAGGTAGGACGGCATTCACCTTGAAGTTGGGCTGGGTGTGTGCTTTAGTGGTCACTTTCCCGGGAGGATTCTTCCTTCCTCATGAACTTGACCCCTAACTCAGTCGCAGATCCCTTAAATCTTTGTGCTCCAGGACACTGTAACCTTCAACACAGCACAGCACACACACTGTTAAGAATTCTTAAAGGCAGTTTGAATTTTTAACTTTCATGTCACTGAAGTGTTTCAGTACAGCTTACTGTCACCAGGACTCTGGTGTTTCACATACACACACGCGCGTTTTTACTATTCCAAGGATTTTATGGGTCCACTTTATATTCTTCCCAAATGTTCTCATAAAGCCCACAATTCTGTTTATTTCTGCCAAGTTCTCTAATTTGTCATGATGGAGTGACTTTGGCAAGTTAGAACAGAGAACTAAGATTCTGTCCTCTCCCTGCTGCCCTCCCTCCATTCTCTCTTTTGCCAGAGATGTCGGGAATTTATGGAATGTAAATCAAGCTGTTAGAAACCCAATGCCATTGGCTTCTCAGATGCTAGACTGCCTTTCATGGGACTTCCTTGCCCATGGGTCTGTGGCATCAGAGGGCTTACTGGACGTGCCAGGTCTCCAGAACCAGCCCAGGCCTTCTGAACCAGAATGTACATTTTAGCAAGAACAGCAGCACTTGTTAAACACCTGAGTTTGAGAAACACTGGTCGTTATTTCGGGAGCACATCTCAGTAGGGAGGCAAGCTGTTTGGCCTCCCTTGATGTACCACAGACCTCTGTTCACCCATCTCCCACGTTACTCAAGGTTAAAACCTTGCGTGGCAACACCAGCCCTCCGGTCAGGAAGATTTCACTTATGTTGCTGATGAATGAAGTAAGAGGGGACTTTTATCCAGTTTTTTTGCCAAAGAGCTATCACAGGAATCTTCTGGGGACTTCAAGGAAATACCTTCCTGATGGCTTCTCATATAATAAATCACCTAGGAAGATGTAGTTTCTTTTCTACCACCGGACATTATGGTGTCTTAAGCCGTTGGAAATGAGGGCAGACATCTCACAAGCATCACGGAAGGTTTCGGGCTCAGACCTAACTTGCCGAACATGGCAGGAAGTAAATATTGCTTAAGCTGCCATGTCTCAGAATTGCTTGTATTTTGAGATAACAGATTGTATTTAATGTTTAAACTAGCTCATTTGGGATGTTACTTGCATCCAAAAGGATTCCCTTCAATACTAATTATATTCTTCTGGTGATCACCATGTTAAATGAAATAGTATCAGCAAGTTACATGTGTGTTTTGAGTATATGGTATTAAATGGTAGCTACTTCACTGAGATTTAATGATGATTAGTTTTGATGCTGGGATTTTGAATGAATCAAGGGGAAGCTTATAGAAAATGAAGTATAGTGTGTCACATTTTGAGAAAGGTTTGCTAATAGCGTCAGCCTTGGTCTTCTTCTTTTATTTTTATTACCGGTGTAGCAAAATAGCATCCAAACCCTGAAAACTGGCAACAACAGTCACTGCATATTCTTTTAATATCTTATTGTGGCTTTATCTAATAGGCCTCCTGACAATAACTTCATTTACAATGGGTATACGTTCCTTGCTATTTTCCTTTTGTCTTACTCCACAACTCTTTCAGTGCTGGTATGTACTCAGTCTCTTAAATCTTCTTTGAAGTGGATTTGTCACCATGCTGTTACCTTCATTGATTAGTTAAATAAAATTTTGGCATGTGTTCATGTTATGTGTATATGAGATGGAGGTATTTAGATTTTGAAAATTATGCTTCAATACTAAGCTTCCAATCACATTGGTGAACTTTACAGGCCAATTTGATAATAATTAGGGATTGTTGCATTCATTAACACATCATCAGCTGGAAATTTTATTGCTTTTAGGTATATTGCCAAAAACTAAATGTTCTTACTAATTTCAAATAGCCTTAGGTATGATATCATGGTGTCACTGGATGTAAACAAAAGAGCACTGATCATGTATCCAAATTGAAATTTTGAATTTGTTAATAAGTTATTCTGGAAAGACAGTGAGTTCCTTTAGGGGCATTCTTTATTACTCTTTCCCTTTAATTTTTATATTCTAGTTGCAAGGCAGAGAAACAAAGGTCAAAGAGCTAGCTTCCATCTGTTGGTCCGTTACCCAAATGCTTGAAACAGCTAGTGTTGGGCAAGGTTGAAACCAGGAACCCAGAACTGGGTGGAATTTATCCAAATATTCAAGCATTCACTGCTGGTTCTCAGAATCAGCATTAGCAAGAACCTAGATCAGAAGTGCAGCCCATGCACTCTGACATAAAATACAAATTTCCACTCTTAACTCTTCATTTTTTAAAAAAATACTTTAGTATATAGTAGTTAGTGTAAAGTATTTAGTACATAGGTGGATTCAAGTGGCTAAGACAGGTGACAGGTGAAAAAAAAAAGGAAGAAGGTGGAAATACATTTACAAATGACAAATTGAAATGATTACTAAGATGTCAGTAATTATTTTAGTAACCTTTCGATATCTGTCCTATAATTTCCAATCCAATTTCTACACCACCTACAACCCTTTCACCTACATAGAAAGAAGTAATATGTTTTTTCTTAGAAAACAAAATGTTAAATTCAGCTACATTCTAAAATGCGGAGAGAGAAGGGAGAGAAGCAAAGACGAGGAAGGAGAAGAGAAGTTTTTCTGGGTTTTTGAGATAAGAGCATCAGAGTGTTAGGAGTGCAAGGTGAAAGAAAATTTAAGAAAAAAAATGCAGTGAGCAAGGTATGAGACCTCTTAAAGGTTCTACAAGAAAAAGTTGAATACAGAATCCAATTACTGCAGAATTACTTTATAAGTACGATTGAGCCATAATTTTTAATAAAAACATTTAGTAACTAACAACATGGTTCTCCATGTTTATTAGGTCATGAATTCATTGTGTAAATATTTGATTGAGCACTAATTATATGCTAGGATCTGTTATAGAGTCTGAGAATGTATACATAGGCAAAAATTTTACCCTCTAAGAACTAATACCCTTACCAGAGGTGGGGAGGAGAGCAGAAAATAAAGAAATAAACTAGAATTTGTCTTATGTATTGGTGGAGATAAGAGCTATGAAGACATAAAAGGAGTTGAACAGGTTGGAGAGACTAATGGTTACCAGTCCACAGAGTGAAATGAAACGGGCCTATCAGGTAGAAAACTGTGGGTTTTATGCTAACCAGGCAGACAAAATTCATTACATCAGGACACCTCTAAATGGTCACCAAATTCAATGAAAGTATCTTTGGGTTGTCTCTGATGGTTAGTGAATCTTCCAGTATTTGCAACCTTCAGAAATGAGTTCTGCAACTAAGTATCTTTGATAGAATTATAACACTCAGACATATTTTTGAGGGTGGGCATTGCTTAGAGATACATATTACAGACAAGAGCATTACTGTGAATTCTGTCTAAATGAACCATGTTTTATTTAGAAGGAGAAAGAAGTTTGATGACATTTCCCTAGTCTCCATTTGTATGGTTCCATTGAATACTCTTACACCATGCTTGCTCATCAGGGAAACCGCATGAGAAGCAGTGCTCTTTTATCAGCTTAGACCTTCTTTGTCAAGACAGGATAATTTTTCCATAAATTTAACTTAAAGAGAAGGAAGCATAACTCACTTTCAAGGTCATTAAAAGGATTTAAAAAGCCGAGATCCTATAAATAAAACTTTAAAATGCTAAGCCAACCAGCAGCAAGAGAGAGATCTGTTTTCCCACTAGATATTGCATAGATATGCTTTGTCAATTAACTTTTTTTTTTGACTGTGAACAAAATGTGAATGTTGTGAGTAAATGATAGCTCTAATGATGCTTTCCAGTCCTGTGCTCCATGTCACCATGGCTTCTTAACAAAGATGTTAAATCATTAGGAGTCATATTTCATGATAATTAACCACAAATCGGGTGATATTACCACTTTGTATTTGGCATGAAATGATGAGGGAGAACCACAGGGTTTATAAGAGGTACATGGCAAAGGACAGAGTGACTTAATGTATGTATATAAATCTTATCAAACCACCTATTGGACAGCACTTTATGATGGGCATAAATTTCCATTGACTCTGTGCTGGTGACGGGCAGTGAAGTCTGCAGTGGAAGCAGAAAGTCGAGATGGGGAGCTACCCTAGAGGACAGGGGAGGCACCAGTGGGTTTCTTTTGCTCTCTTACTTGCCCTCGGTTGCAACGGTTAAGTAGATCCCAGTTCTTGCTTAAATTTTAAATAAATAATGCACCTTTATTAATTCCTTTGTTTTGTTAAATGTGCTTTATTATGAAGTATGCAATGATGCTTTTATAATTAAGTGGCAATTAGTAATTGCCATTTAAATTACCATTCTGCCTGTGTTTTCTTGAACTTCTTGAAATGCTTAGCACGATCATTCAAGATTTTGTTTTAGGGTAATGACAGATGAAAAGCCTTTTGTGTTATATTGTAAATATTTTTATACCAACTTGCTGATGGAGAGACTGGTGTATGGGATGGAAAGGGCAATGACAGAGTTAGGGGACTTGATTCGATTTGTATCGCTTCTGCTAATTAAGTTTGAATTTGACCGCTGTGCTAGTCAAGGTCTTTCCTGTTATGAGTGATTAAAATTCAACCCAAAGTAGCTTAAAACAAGGAAAGGACCATGTTGACTCATAGAGTTCAAATTGCAAAGACTTCAGTCAGGGCTCTCAAGAACAAGTTGCCCTGACTGAGCAGTCTGTATCCAATTCTCAATGTCTCAGCTTGGCTTTCCTCACTTCCTGCACATGGTAGGCAAGGTGACAGCTGCTGAGTCACTGCTCTGGATGACCTGGGATCCTAGAGGACTGTAATGGTTAGTTTCAGGTGTCAACTTGACCTGTGAAGGGAAACATAGATAACTTGCCAACTGTGAATTCTGGTTATCTCTGTGAATGTGTCTCCAGGAGAGATTGGTGCTTGAATTAGTGGACTGATGTAGGAAGACTCACCAAATACGGGAAGGTACTGTCCCAACGGACCTTGGATTAAAATGCTTCCTCATTCTGGAGCTGGAAAACCCATCATGTGCTGTTGGAATTAGAGATTCATATTTGTAAACCTTTGAACTCCTGAACTCAACACCCTCAATTCTCAGATCTTCAGACTGGAACCAAACTAAATTCTGACTTCTTCGGTTCTCCAGCTGCTGGAAGCAGATTGTGTGGTTTCTTATTTCAATAATCATGGGAGGCATTTCCCCTCACAAATATCTCCTTATCTGGCTGTCTATCTTCTGTTTACCCATCATATTGGTATTGCATTTTCCTGCACAATCTTGACTGCCACAATGGTGGAGACATTGAATTTAAATTTTTTTTCATAAAAATAGACATGAAGGCTCTGATTGGTCATACTTGGGCCAGCTTCACATTTTACAACTAAGACCTGAGTCTATGAACAGAAAATATCATTTGTGAGCTGGCCAGGTCTGAGGCTTCCAAGGTACCAGTGTTGAGTCACATGGTCTGAATAGAACGAGTGTGAAATTGGGAAAGAATCGTTTTCTGACAGAGGGAGTATTGCTCTGGTCAAGTGGCAGTGATCGGCTGCTTGACCTTATTCAGTCTTCTCCAGAATTTTAACTTAGATAGTAAGGAGGTCATGTAAGTAACATACAAAACAGCAGGACAAAGATGGGCATTGGGCATGGTGGTTGAGATAAAATTTAGGATGCCTGAATCATACATCAGAGGGCCTGGAAGGAAGCCATGGTCCTACTTCTAAATCCATCTTCCTGCTGATGTATACCCTTATCGACAACAGGTGAAGTCTCAAGTATTTGGGTGCCTGCCGCCCGTATAGGAGCCCTGGCTGCAGTCTGTTCCAGTCTTGACTGTGGAAGGCATTTGGAGGGTGAACAGGCAGGTGGAAGATGCCTGTCTCTGTTGTCTGCTTTTAAATATGTACATTAATAATAATTATAAAAAATAACTCAGTGAGATAATGTGTTCAAAGTTTGTGATCTCCCTAGAGAGGAATCTTCCAGATTTGGCAGTCAGGGAAGCTTTTAAATAAGCAGTTTAGACTGATGTTTGATTTCTGCTTAATGAAAACAGCATAGATGGATGCCTTAGAAAATTGTGCACATGAGGGCTGGAGTAGTTGCCACTTCACCATGGAGCAATCATAAAGAGCAAGGGAAGTGATTGACAATGGAGCTAAACAGGTCGCCCGAGACAGAGCTTCACAAAGCTTCCCTTGTCAATCAAATGGGGCTGTGTTATTTTCTTTTTCTGTGAATTAGGGATATTGATCAGAGGAATAATATATGTCGAATCTGTACGCTACAAAGAGCACTCATGAGAGTATGGAAGGTTACTCGAAAGATTTTTCAACTTGGAACAGTGTGCCTAGTAACATGTGATTGTAAGCTGCACAACCTCAAATCTCTCACTCACCACTCCCTCTCATGCATTTGGATATGGGGTGGATGCCTGCTCTGCACTGGGTTCTGTGTTACGACAGTATCTAAGAAAATGACAATGAGGATAAGAAAAAGGAGACACATGTGAAAGCAACTGAGAAAAGTAACTGATTTAATGTCATGTACTTACAATAAGGAATAGATACAATGTGTGCTGATTACCAGCCTGAGCTGAGCCAGTCTCCGAATCTTTCACGTCACATGATCACAGCACAAGAGGGAAGCCTTGCTGGGCTACTCTAAGGATGAAATGAAATAACACAAATACAAGAGAAGTTTGTAAACTTTGAAATGTGAAATGAGGGCAAGGATTTATTTTAAACAAATATTTGCAGGTAATCTCTGCAGTTGCTTTGGATTCCATAAGGCTGCAATTTTCTCCTCCACAAGAAGTACCTGTTTGACAGAATAAATTAGACCAGATCTCTCTAGTTGTAATAAGCATTATTTATCTTGAAGTTCAAGTTTTACTTTTTTTTTTAATTTCCCTCCCTCCTTCTCTGAAGTGTAAGTTTTTACCCATATCATTTTTCTATATTCAGTTTTTTTCTTTCATAATTCCAGTTTTCAGATTCAGGGAGGGGACAAATGTGAAAAGCCAGTTGCATTTCCCGAAAAATTCCATACTGCATGCTTGGGCGACAATGGTTTTGTTTAAAGCTGACTCACTAGGCTTTCATAAGAGACACTATTGTATGGGTATAATAACTGTTTAGTGAGGTTCTTTATGAGACACGCAGGCTTATGGATCCATAATTTGCATTCATTGCAAACATTGTAACAACTTCCTTTGAGCCATTAAAAAGAAGGTATTGAAAGGCTGTTAAGGATGCCACAGAGCAGTGAAATAACAACAGGTTCATTTATTGGAGAAAATACTAGCAAGATAGAAGCCAGCGTTACAAATCTGGGTCTCATCTGCTCCATAATCACATTTTACTTTGTCCAGCCTCACTACACAAAAGGAACGGCTGTCATTTAAGCAGGACAAAGGTTCTAAAATCTTATGGCCACTCAGTCATCCAGCTGGCTACTACTTATCCACTCGTTCATTTCAATTCCTAGGTGCCGGGGCAGATGCTAAAGTAGCACGTTGACTCTGCAGAGTCTAATTGGGGGGAAAAGCAGATACGTAACATATATTACAATGGAATGACAATGTGAAATGATAAGTTGATGTGCAGCATTTTGGAGGTGAGGAGAAGGCATGGTAGCGGAATGAAGAAACAGTTGCCGGAAAGAGAAGCAGAAACAAGGCCATTCCAGAAGTCAAAATTATAAGTGAGCATTGTCTGCAAAGTAAGTTGTAAATCTGGACTCCCTGGGAGACTAATGCTGGTGAACTCCATCAGCTAGCCTTTTCGTCTCCAGTTTCAGAATTTCTGATTTTAATGCAAACTAAGCAAAATGAATAGTTGCTCTACCAGGTGCCTGTTGTAAAGATCCAAATAGATCCCAAAAAGCTTGAGAGATGAAAACTGATGAGAATTACCAGTTATGGCATTGTAGAATGCCAGTAGGATGCCCTTGGTGGTTAACTAGAGGGGGCAAGATAATATATTTCACATACCTAAATCATCTCTCTCAATATCTGGCATACAGTAGGCCTTTATCCACTGGTAGTTACTGGAAATAAATGGAATTAACAGAAGAAAAAATATTAATTGCACCTTAATTCTTTTTTAAAAATTGTATTTTCCCGTATTTCTTAATTCAATTTTGTCCCATGTCTGCAATGTGTATTCATTTGAACAAATTAAAAAGAAATTCGAATTTATTAAAAAAAACTCTCAGGCTTTCTCTTGCAGGTGCACAGGAAATGAAATATTATTCTCAGTTTATCAAAAATAATGGCAGTTTCATGAGCATAAAAGGAAAAACTTATTGAAGACATGGTTGCACCTGGTATATGTCAAAAATTAATTTCTAATCTCATATATTTATATTTGAAATGCTTGTTTAAAAATGAGTATAGTAGAATACTTATGAATCGTATAGTATCAGTTTGATTACCACTAGAAATAATCACGTCACGTTGCTAAGAGTCAAATAAAATCATAATGGTTTTATTAAGCAGCCAAATGAAGTCAAAGGATTTGTAAAAAAAAAAAAAATCGCTGTGGTCCTTGGATTAAGTACCAGGTCTCCTGGGTATAAATAGCTTATAACTGTTATTCATATCATAATTTAAACAATTTGCATGATTTTAACAATCTACGTGAAAAATTCTACTCTTATCCTCCTGAATTGTATGTTCATAAGCAAGCTAATTAAATTCTTTAAACTCTAAAATGAGGATAATAGTAATATGTGCCACATGCAGTTATTATAAGAACAAAATGACGCAGTGGTTGCAAAGGTGGTCTGGCATAGTACTCACCATGAGAAGGCACTTAGTAACTTTTTACTCAACTTACATTTTCTGTTGCTTATCATTCACTCGGTTTTGGCTTTTGCAGTGTATATAATGAATTCAGTATTTTATATACATGATTTGGTACTTATGACAATTCAAATGCATAACAAAGGGAATATGATTCACAGTAGAAACTCTAATAACTCCTGATAAAAATATTAACTATTATATGATCTTAAACAAGTCATTTAGCCCTAGTGTCCTTAGTTATACAATCTGTTATAGTTATAAAATCAGGTGTCATAACCTGTATTAAGTAACTGAAATAACGCTTATTACTTAAAGCTCTGGATGAAATTAGTCACCTTCCCTTTCTTTTGTGTTTTCTTTGATCCAACGATGTGCTTTTTCTAATTCTTTCTTTATTAATTACGATGGAGCTTAGACTCACCTCTGTTGTTGGGAGTGAATTTGCCAGTTCTGTGGTGGAGTGAAGGTCCTGGTGCCACGATTGCCTGTTCTCATATTCTGGTAGAAGTCACTTGAATGCCTTTGGTGACAGAGAACTCACTGCTTCCCGAAGCAGTGTACCTGGGCTCGAGAATGGCTGACAGCAGATCCTTGCACTAATCAAAACTCATGCTCGCATCCATTTCTCAGTGATTTCGGCAAAATTCTATCCCTAAGGGTGGCATAGAGTGGTGCACTCCCTCATCTTCCTGTCCATAGCATCTCTCCCCCATTCTGGTTGGCAAATGAAGTGCGAGTTGTTGGATTTCTGTGGCGCGTCTGCCTTTATTGCTTTTGTGTCAACTTTCTATTTTCTGATCTATTCTTTCCCACACAGCACATACATAAGATAACTTTTTCAGGTATAATTCTTCAAATTCCACATGGCTTCCTTAGTGTGCACCACGCCTGCTCTGACACATGTTCTTACCACCAACTTTTCACATCCACTGCAGGAGGTTCCCAGTGCTTTTTCCTATCATTCTTCTATCAGATTTTTCTGACAAAACATATTCACAAATGGGACAATATCTCTCTCTCTCTCTCTCTCTTTCTTCTTATTGGAAAGGTAGATTTATGAAGACTTGAAGGAGAGAAAGAGAAAAAGATGATCCATCTGCTTGGTCACTCCCCAAATGCCTGCAACAGCCAAAGCTGAACTGAGCCTAAGCTAGGAGCCAGTAGATTCTTTCAGGCTTCCTACATGGGTGGAGGGTCCCAAGGCTTTGAGCCATCCTCCACTGCTTTCCCAGGCCACAAGCAGGGAGCTGGGTGAGAAGTGGAGCAGCTGGAATACAAATTGGCACCCATATAGGCTCCTGGGCTCCTGGTGCTTGGAAGTGGTGGATTAGCCAATCGAGCCATCACAATGGTCCAGGACAAGCTGTTTCCTAATAACCCACCTGAACTGCAGTAAGGAGAAGATGTATTATTTTAACTTGCTTTTAAATAAGCATTGTCTGTTTCCATGCCTGTGTGGGAGCCAGTATTCTAAATCTTCAGCAAGAGGAAACTGGAAGAATCATGTAAACCACCTCTAACTGGCCAGTGAACTCATGGAGCAAACAAAACAAACAAACAAACAAAAACAGAAAAAAACCTCATTAATAATGAGAGAAACACAAGTAAAAATTGAGAGGTGTCTGAGAAATGGGACAATTTATTATATTACTCTCTATAACTTTATTTCATAACAAGAAAAAAGGATGTTTTGCCTTTCCTTTCCTTTTGCGTGCCCAGCTTGTTAAAATGGGAATGAGAAAAAGACTGTATTTTGCATTTAAAAACCAGTTCTGATTTGGGAGCAAAGAGTAGAATGAGGGAAGGCTCTCTTTGTACAGGTAGGTGAAAAACAATAATAGAATGAGGCAATTGCTGTTATGCAATCCCAGTGAATGGAAGGATCTGAGTAATTGTCATCAAAGGCTACCAATATCATCAAGAAATAAAACCTACCAGACATTAGTATTTCTTACATATTGCCTCTTAAATTGTAGTTAGCTATCTACTCCTTCTCTCAAAAAAAAAATGAATCTAAATCTGATCAACCATTTAAATGTAGTTAACAATTATAGGAAATTTAGAGAGGAATCAGATGTGTAAAACACATTGCAGGATAAACAAATTCCCTCCTGGGAAAGATCTGACGAAATGATCCAGCTTCAAAAACAATGTCTAAATTAGAAGAGAAAGAGTGAAAACGATATGGGAACTGAGGTGCTCGGAAAGGACATTTTAAAGACATAGATCTGGGCCCAGCATTGTGGCTTAGTGGCTGAAGTCCTTACCTTGCACACGCTGGGATCCCATATGGGCACCTGTTCGTATCCTGGATGATCCAGTTCCCATCCAGCTCCCTGCTTGTGGCCTGGGAAGGCAGTCGAGGATGGCCCAAAGTCTTGACACCCTGTACCCTGTACCCATGTGGGAGACACAGAAGAGGCTCCCGGCTTCAGATTGGCTCAGCCCCGACCATTGTGGCCACTTGGGGAGTGAATCAGCAGATGGAAGATCTTTCTCTCAGTATCTCCTCCTCACTGTACATTTGACTTTAAAATAAAAATAAATAAAAATCTTAAAAAAAATAATGAAAGACGTGAATCTTCAGGAACAACCAAACATCATGATTCTGCTTTATTTCTACGGAGGTATTCCATGGAATTATTCCCTATATTTACTTATTTTGGCTTTCATACTTATGTTTCTCATAATTAAGACCAATATACATGAAAGGCCTACCAACAGTGTCTAATCATAATTGATATTTGCATTTTGTTTCACACATACATACAATGGATACAATTATCACTTTGTGTGATATAATTTGAACCTTACCTAGCTGTTTAAAGATTGTAAGGAATTGTTCTTAACTCCTTAAAGATGTGTTGCTGGCATACTGTTCACTGCCCTCCACATCCCTCAAATAAGAGAAAGATTTCTCATCGTGGAGAAGCTCATACTAGGGATATTTGTCTGCAATTTGTTTGAAAACACGTAGGAGGAAGGGAAGTAGGTAGAAACAAAAACAACATTCTCTCTAATTGTGTACATGTTGAAAATATTCTGCCTTGAAATTTGAAACACAGAGAAGCACTTCTGGATTGCTTTGCCCACTCTGACAATCCAGGCAGAAGCAGGGGATGCCTGTGTTCATCAGACACCAGTGGGCTGGACCTCAGTGGAACCCCTCACACAGGGCGTTTTGAAGGGTAATGTTCTGGCCTCATAAGACTGTCACTACCAAGACTGGAAGGGAATTTAGCTCTTTCTAGTTCCAAAGAAGAAGATCTCATTTATTTTTTTTTTGCAGCGTTATCAGAAAATGCTTTGCAGCAAATAAATGGCAACTCTGTAAGTGGATGCTAATGAAATTTTAATGAATTTGAGGTGCTGGCACAGTATATCCCTGCAGAGCTCAATTTAAAAAACAAAAAAAAAAAAAAAAAGAGAGAGAGAGAGAGAGAATTTCAGCGTTAAAGCTGAAAGCTAACAGATGAAAACATCAGCAGGAAGACCCCCAAGGAAGGTAGCCTCCATTGGGGTGACCATTTTTCCTAGTGTAGGCAAGTTTTTGGCCCTTATTTGCCATGTGTGCTGGAGGCCTTGTAAGCACCATGGTCAGAAATCCTGTGGGTTGGCATGCTTGATGACTTAACCAGGAGAAGGAACCTATGGATTCTGCTGTCATTCTTTACTGCGTCTGGAAGTTGAAGGCCCTGCTTGTATGTTCACTGTAGATTGTTTCTTTTTGTCCTTCTCAGTAGTCGGTAAACTCTAACTCAGAGATGGGCTATGGGGAGAATTACGGTGCTGATACACTCACCCAAATAAATGTGGAGTATTCTTTTGCTACACACAGATGGACTTTGGTGCTGGGCCCAGGATACCTGAGTCAATTTCAGAATCCAGTTGTTGCAGCCGGCTTGTGTTTTCAAAGAGAAAGGTGTGCATCCTAAAATCCAAAAGCTATCCACATTTACATCCCATCTTTTTAATTAAGCAGACCATAGAAATTGATAGACTTTGTCAGAATTGAGGGTTATATACTAGAACAATGTGAGGGAAAGAATTTTGCTGCTTTGACAAACGCATGGCAGGGGTGGGGTCAAAATCATTTTTAAAAGTCATCTTTAACTGACTGGATGTTTCTCATTTATTTTTGGATTCCACTGTCTCTATGCATTCCCTCAACCCGTTGCAACCTTGGACTACACCCCTTCCAGACTGTTTATGGTGCCCCGTGGCTTTGAAATGCATTTTCCATGAGAGAACGATTTCCCACTTTCACTGTGCTAAGACAATGGTGTGCATTGTTAAAGACTTTGACTTTGTCAGAAGAGAATAGTAATTCCTCATTGACAGCTCCCAGTGACTGAAAGTATAATCAAAGTCAATGCATTATTAACGACTCTTCTTTTTAATGACTTAATCACAGCGTGAAATGCTTTCTTAAACATTTTATTTTATATAATTTTTCCTCTTGGAAAAGTCTACCCCAAAATTACAAGAACACACTTGCTGAGTAAAACCAGAAACATTATGCTGGCGAGTCTCCAAGCCAAGTGGTCCATTAGAGAGGTGGCCAGACTGATCCCTGACTGATTTGCTCCGACAAGTGGGGTACTGGTAAAGAGTACCACCAAATCTGATTCCCCAAGAACACAGATTATGAAACAGGCTTTGAAGTCTGAGAGCCTTGCTAGCTCCGCCTTCATCACTTTATTAATGATGTGAAAACCCTTCTGAAGCTTGGTTGCTTGCTGTGTAGAATGAGACCGGTGATCCTCAAGCCTAGAGACTGTATGAACAATATATTATGTATTAGTACATCCAGAGAACATGTGAGGGCCTTTCAAACAGAGAGAGAGTATGAATATGGTACCAATTACAATAATTTGTTCATAATTGGTATTGGCAATATGGCAGTGTGGGTTGGCTGGAGCCAGAAGATAGGAGCCAGATCTCAGATTAGGTCTCCTTTTAGGTAGACCCAGAGACATCAGGTAATCTACCCCAGTTCACACAGCTATTGAAGGGCTAGAGTGAGAATTTGAATTCAAACTCTCATACTTAAACATTCTGACTCAAAACCCATCATGTGCTATGTATGAAAATGAATGAGACTATCAGTGTGTCATTGCTACTAACTGCAAGTGATGGATTAAGAAACTGGACTGTACTATAGCCAGAGCTTGTTCTTCAGTTATTATTTATTTATTTTTATTATTATTTATTTTATATATTTTTATTGGCAAGTTAGATTTATAGCGAGAAGGAGAGACAGAAAGATCTGCCATCTGTTTGCTCACTCCGTAAGTGGCCACAATGGCCAGAGCTTTGCAGATCAGAACCATGAGCCAGGATGTTCTTCTGGGTCTCCCATGTGGGTACAGGATCTCAAGGCTTTGGGCTATCCTCTACTGCTTCCCCAGGCCTCAAGAAGGGAGCTGGATGGGAAGTGGGCAGCCACAACATGAACTGGCACCCATATGGATCCTGGAACAAGGATTTATCACTAGGCTATAGTGCTGTGCCTATGTTCTTTGGTTATTTTTGTTAACACTGTTTCCTCAGAGGCAGGAACAGGTGTCTTGATCTATTTTCCATTGCTGCAACAAACCCAACTCTAGGTAATGTACAATCGAGTGAGATCTATTTAGCTCACAGTTTTGGAGTCTGAATGTTTGATTTTAGGTGGCTCCATTCATTCAGTCTCTAGAGAAGGTCTTACAGCAAGTGGCATCCGTTTTGGAAGCAAGTTGGAAGAGGTCATGTGGTAATACAGGAAGCCAGAGAGATTCAGGTTCACTCATTCCCTGCTTCCCACAGCAGCAATCCCCATTGACCTCTAATGACCTTGCCTCAATCACTCTCCTTTAAAACATCCCACCACATTGAGGACCAAGCTTCCATTAATAGAGTCTTTGGGAGACAAGCAAAATTCAAGCTATATAGCCAGCTGGTAGTGTATAGGGATGTGTGTGTGTGCGCACGCATGAGCGCGTGTGTGTGCATGCATACAGTTAAATCGCACCCTCATTTATTTGCATCCTTAATGGGGTAGTTTCCAACCTCCAGTGTGAAAGTATCTCCAGAGTCATTATTTAGAGATGCAGTTACTTATAAAACAAAACAGTCAGGGTCATTTAAAATCTCTTAGGCAGAGAGCATTTAAGTTTTCTTGTTTCTGGCTCCCAGTAACAAATCTTCATTAAATCTTAAATGCTGCATAAACAAAGCATGGACAGATTGCAAGTGCTTCCTAACACAACAAAGAGAGATTACAGTTTTGCAGATAGGAACAGACCCTGAGGAAGTCATTTTAAGACCCATCGTATTTTTCTTGTATTTTTGCATCTCTAAATCAATTTGTTCCAGAGAAATCAACCTTGCCAAAAACATGCATTTATGTTTAATGGTGTCTGGACCAGGATTTACACTTCTGTGATCATCTGTATTACATCAATACGAAGCAATCAATAGTATCTTCACCGAATCATATTCCTCCTGATGTTTTTCTATGTATTTCATACCTGCCTGTACAAAAGAAAGGAGCAATTACAGAGAAAAAGCGCAGCACATGTTCTTGGAAATATTTCAAGATTCAATTCTTTCTCTTCTGCGTCTAGACATGAATGAGACAAAAAGTATTCGAAGATGATCTAGACTGAGGCATGTAGGACGCAGGTACCAAGGCCTTATCAAAGAGAAAAAAGGGAGCCTTGAATAGCAAAGAGTAGCTTTTCTTTGTGACAGGTCTTAGATTTTTTTTTAAGATATCTCTCCTGGCCCTTTCTCTCTGTGACTGGCTCATTCTTCTCTTGGCAGAGTCCACTATAACAACATTCCTCTTAAACAGTCGCCCGCGTTGGATGGTTAGCCTAATGGTTATGATGTTCTTGTCCCACACTGGAGTATCTGATTTGCTGAATCCTGCTCCAGTTCTTAATTCAAGCATCATATTTATGCTGACCCTAGGAGCCAGCAGTGGTAGAGCAAGTGATTGAGTTCTGGCCAAGCCTGTGTGAGACTTGGGCCGAGTTCATGGCTTGGTTTTCATCTGACTTAGTCCCAACTGGTGGGCTGATGGGGAGCAGAGCTAACAGGTAGGTGTTCCCTGTCTGTTTCTATCTTGCTGCTTCTGAAAAGGAAACTTGATATCATTTCAGCTAAAGTACAGTAACAATTATGAACTTTAATTTAGAGAATATTCTGTGGTTTACAGCCTTTACTGAGTTTAAGGCCTTTGCTTTGCTTTGCTTTTGGATGCATGGAGCTCTAGTTAGCTGAAACCTCCAGATATTTGTCATTCATATTTAGCCTTGGCAAAGATGCTCATTATTTCAAACTTGGTTTCAAATTTAGTTGCCTACCAAATCCTTGGGGAAATTTTAGAAACAGTGTTTACCGTGGCCCATTGCTGGAGATAGTGAATTAATTAGTCTAGGGTGTGACATGGATTAGGTATTTTAAAAAGCAGATTTCTTTATTTAAAACGCAATGTTAGAGGGAGAGGGAGAGACAGAGAGATACATCTTCCATGTACTCACTAAACTCCCCAAATGACTGCAAAGGACATTGCTGGGTCAAGCCAATGCCAGGAGGCCAAAACTTTATCCAGGGCTCTCACATGGGTCCAAAGACTCAAGTACTTGGGTCCTCTTCCACTGATTTTCCCAGGCTCATTAGCAAGGAGCTAGATCAGAAGTGGAGGTGCCACAATATTAACTGGAACCAGTACAGGATGTCAGCATGTCAGGTGGTAGTATAACCTGCTTTACCACAATGTTGACCCCTATGATTTCTTTGAAATGATTTAAAATTTATTTACTTGAGAGAAAAAGAGAGAGAGAGAGAGAGAGAGAGAGAGAGAGAGAGAGAGAGAGAAGGGGAGAGAAGAGGAGAGGAGAGGAGAGAAAGAGCCTTTTATTTGCTGGTTCACTCCATAAATGGTCACAAAAGCCAGGGTAAAGCCAGGCTGAAGCCAAGAGCCTGGTACTCCTATAGGTCTTCCGCATAAGAAGCCTGGGGCTCTGAAACTTGGTACCTCATCTTCTGCCTTCCCAGGTATACTAGCAGGAAACTGGATCATGAGCAGAGTAGCTGATTATCAAACTGGCACTCTGACATGGGATGCTAATATCACAAGAGGTGGCGTCCCATGATGCACCACCACACTGTCTCTGGTTGAGGGTTTTGGGAAAGGTCTCCAGGTGATTCGAACATGTAGCCCAGTGTGATATCCACTGTACTCACCTTTTGACTCAAAATCCCTGGCACTGGCATCACTTGGGAGCTTACGGGAAATGCAGATGCTTGGGCCTCACCCAGACCTCTTGCCTCTGATTGCGTTTTTAAAAGCTGACCAGATGCCCTATAGGAAATAGAAATGTATTAGTCTAATTTTAATTGAAGTAGTTGAAATTTTAAAAATAATTTTTGGTTTATTAATTTGAAAGGCAGAGGGAGAGAGAGTCAGTCCATCTGCTGGTTCACTCCTCAACATGCCACAATGGCCAGTGCTGTGTTAGGTCAAAGCCTAAAGCCAGGACCTGCATCCCAAGTCTCCCTTGTGGTGGCAGGAGCCCAAGTGCCTAAGGCATCCTCTGGGTCTTTTCTGGTGGATATTAGCAGGGAGCAGGGTCAGAATTCAGCAGCTAACAAGTGATGGCTTAATTGCACCATAACACAAGCCTCAGAGACTTCAGTTTTCATTTTTATCAAATCCTGTTTTTTTCCTGGAAGTTCAGCAATGAGCTATAGTCCCATCAGTAAGTGTAGCTCTGTGAGTTAAATGGGTTGGGCACAGTCAAATCATGGAGTTAAGGCTGGTTATTCACAATTTGGTATTAGTATCAAACACTGAGACGGGTGGGTTTAATTGTTCAGTCCTCTCTACTCCTGATTCTGAAACTGGGTAGACATCAGATGGAGAATAGGAACACAGCTGAATCTTTTCTGGCAAAGCAGTATTTGGAAATGCAAGGAATTTGGATCAGAGACTAAAATGAATTCACCTATTCCTTGTCCTTGAATGATTTTCTCCTTCCCACTCCCTGCCTCCCCAGCTAGCTATTCTGCAGAGAAGCTAGAAGACAGTGGTGTTTCCTTGAGGAGCGGGGAAGTCCTGCTGTGATAAACCTACCCACATCCTGGCAGCACTAGTGAAGAGAACACGCTCCACTTCATTGCAGCTCCAGCGCGAGGAGAGGTAGCAAAATGGCAGCCAGCTGAGCAGGTGCAGTGACCCTCTCACTCAGTGCACTGACCTGCTGAGTCACTCCTTCCACTGGGAGTTTCCTGGTAGCTGTTTCCTGGTAGCTCGTTTCCTGGTAGCTGTTTTTATTTTAGGAGCTCAGGTGGAAACCTAATGGCAGGGTATGAATCATTTCCCACATCTCTTTTGGTTGTTTACAACCAGGGAACAGCTATCTGGCAGGCCTACCCAGGAGCACTGGTCAAAATGTCTCAGACAAACCTCGTGAAAGGAAGGCAGGAATCAGAAAGGAAGCTGGCACAGGGCTGGCAGGTACAGAGAATGAGAGGGCATCTCAGATAGTACCTTGTAGTCAGAGTTAGTAATCACACTGACTCTAAATGATGTTTGCTCTTAGTGTCTTCTACTTAAGGACTTGGGATTTCTTCAGGTGTCTTGACTTTTAGACAGGTCACCATAGGTATCCTTTGGTGACATTGAGGGGCCTGATCTGGGACCCACTGTGGAGATAAAATTCTACCCATGTTCAGATCTCTTAGTTAACATTGCCTCAGTAGGAGCAGGCATTTCGTCTAATGGTTAAGATGCTTGCATTCCATGTTGGAATTTTCTGATTCAATCTCTGGCTCTTGACTCTGTCTGCCTATTAATACAGACTCAGAGAGTCAGTGGTGATTGCTCAAGTAGTTGGGTTCCTGTCACCCCTATGGGAGACCCAGATGCTGGCTTCAGTCTTGATTGAGGGCTGGCAATTCTTGGCATTTGTGGAGTAAACCAAGAAAGGGCATCACTTTTTCTTCCTCTCTCCCTTTGAAATAAATAAATGATTTATAGAAGCATTCTAGAAGATAGTATCATATTTACATGTAACTTATGCATATCCTGTATATTTTATCTCTGTTACTTATAATATCTAGTACAATGCAAATATTATGCACATAATTTATTGGGAAGAATTATAAAGAGAGGAAGACATGCACTTGCACACACACACACACACACAGAGAGAGAGAGAGAGAGAGAGAGAGAGAGAGAGAGAGAGAGAGAATATCTTTCGTCTACTGGTTCATTGCCCAAGTAGCTGCAGTGCCTAAGGCTGGGCTGAACTAAAGCCATGCGTCTGGGGTCTAGCACTTCTTCTGTATCCCTCTTGGGGGTGCAGGAGCTCAAGTTTGGTTTGTCTCCCAGTGCTTTCCTAGGCACATTAGCAGGGAGCTGGGTCAGAAGTGGAACATCCACTGAGTTTAGAACAGGAGCCCAAATGGGATGCCGACAGCACAGGTGGCACTTTCACCCCACAATAATGCAATGCTGACCCCTTGAAGAATTCTTATAAAACACTTTTAGGGTAAACTGACAAGCAAATAATATGTGTATAGGTTTTACACAGGTGCCAACATTGTTTTGAATACTGAAACTACATGTTAGTTGACTCTAGGGATGTAGAGGATCGACTGTACTTAAAAAAAACTTATCACTGGATAGGAGTTACTGTGGGATGATAAACTGGCCTCTTACGATCTGTGACAACATTGTGATCTCCATTTGGTATCTTGAAATTTCAAGAATACTTCTAAAATATTTGTGGAAAATGGCATTAAAAGATAATTTTGGTGCAATTAAAAAACTTTGTATATATATTTTAATGTGTGTTTTCTTTGAACTTTTAAAAATTAATTTTTGTTGTTTATTTCAAAGACAGAGCAAGAGTGAGAGTGAGAGAGAAAGGGAAAGAGAGAGAGAGAGAGAGAGTTTATCAGTTGGTTCACTCACCAAATGCTTACAACAGCCGGGGTTGGTCTAAGCCAAAGCCCAGTATCCGGGATTCAGCTGGATTCCCCATCTGGCATGAGCAAGTTGAGTCATCATCACCTGTTTCCCCCAGGTGCACATTAGCAGGAAGCTGGATCCAAGGCAGAGTGCGGGTCCCCCCACTCGTCCCCCAGGCCCTTAGGTATGGGGCACTGGCACCCCACATGACAGCTTTTTTGAAGTCTCTTCATCCGTTTCTTAAAAACCCTGCACAGTACAGGGGAGAAGTTACAGCTCCCCCTCCCACTGTTCTGCAACCTGCTCATTCTCCTATTTTCCATCCCTCTTCTTCAGCAATAGCTATGCTGAGTCCTTCTTAAATTCCGTGGAAGTACAACCATAGAGAAATTTCAACAGCAGTGTCCAACATAGAACACACAAATGTAACACAAGAAAAAGCCAATCTTGGCTTGTTTTTCTTCAGCCAGCCAAATCCATAATCTGCTTATTGTCCAAATTCCCCTCGAGTGTTGTCAGCCCTCACAGACACCAAACATTTCCGCACCACGCCCTTGCTCTGCCTGTGCAGCCATCTGGTTATTCCCCAAGTGCTCTTTCGAAGGGTGCATGTGGCCTCTTCATTGCCAAATCCAAAAACCTTTTGCTGGAGTTTACAAATTTAAATTCTTTCTGAGGGCATTTAACATTATTGACTGCTTCTCTATCCGTCCCCCTCCCCGCCCCCCCCGCTTCAGTGGTCAAACTTATGGACTTTACAATCATGTCTGAGCTGGTATCCTGACTGCACTATTTGTAATGTGACCTTGGGCAAATAAACCACACAAACACATATACACATCTGTCCAGAAGCACACAGGGCATACTTACAGATGCATGGTTTTTTGTTTTTCCTTTATAGAAAGGAGATCATATTTCATATTCTTCCCTGCTTCTTGCCTTAGTTATTTAACAGTTCATTGTTGAAATCCCTCCAAATGAGCTGGTATAGAAATAAAATTACTCTTTTAAATAGTATGAGTACACCAGAAACTATTCAGCCATTCCTTTATTGATGGATATTGCATTTCATTTTCTACTATGTGCCAGTGATTTCATATTAAGGCACAGATTCCCACTTGAGGATTTGCTGGATCAAAAGGCATGTGTATATTTAATTTACATTTGGCATGTATATATAATTTTAATAGATGTTGCCAGATGGCCTAAAAAAATCATAGTACCATTTCATGTTTCACTGGAAGTGTTTGAGTGGTTCTTACTGAAAGTATTGTAGTCTCTTTTTTGCTTTGGAAGTCACAGTTACAGACAGAGGGACATACATAATATGAAGATACCTTTTATCTGCTTGCACACTTTTTCTTCAGATGGGCACAAAGGCCTGTGCTGACAGGCCAGAGCCAGGAGTTTCAGCCAGGTTTTCCATATGGGTGACAGGGACCAGAACCCTCAAAAAACCTTTTGCTATTTTTCCTCAGGCCATTAACAGGTAGCTGGGTGAGAAATAGAGTAGCTAGGATACAACACGACACTGGCCCCTTGTAAGCTTTTCTTAATTATCACAAACCTGATGGATTTCCTCTATTTCTTTAGTAAATAGGTTCATTACGGAATGTTGGTTAGCTACTTGGATGTAAAATTTAAAAACTATATTTATCTGAAAAGCAAAATGACACAAACACACAAAGAAGAGAGAGAGATACAGACAGACATGTTTGTCATGTTCATTCATTTCCCAAATGACTACAAAAGCTCTGGCCCGACTAGGAGCCTGGAATCTGGATCTTTGGGTCTGCCTTTCTGAGGGATGGATCCATGTACTTGAGACCGCATCTGCCATTTTCCAGACACATCAGAGAAGCTGGATTCAGAAGAGAAAGTGTCACACTATCTCAGGGCCTCCAGTATCCAGTATTGGATGCAGGTGTCCCACGGCATGGGCATTGCATCTGTGAAGCTGCGTATTGAGTTAATTTTTTCTCAGGCTACTTACCTTCTTTGCTTGAGCTGCTTCCAAGGTTTTATGAAAGTTTAATACAAAATATTTTTGTGAAGACTTTGCCCGAAGTCTGGCACAAATGAACTGCTTGCTAAGTGATGACTAGTATAATTGTTCTAAATGTTCTTTTGCTTACCTTGTTCACCTCCACACTCGTATAGGTGTATGTCTTCAAAATGCTATCATAAAATATCTTCTCCTTGAACTTGGCATTCTGTCTCTCTCTCTGAACAATTGCAATTGCTTCCAAAATTTCAACTTTACAGAGTGTTTCACTGAGAGAGAAATTTGGGCCTCTAATATCGGATTTATTTCAAGTTCAAAATCAACAGTTTCAATAACACAATAACCTCTGACTTAAGCAGCCTTAGTCTCCTAAGATGAGAATCATCTTTTCCCACGTTTACTCCCTGTGTTCCTAAAAACACTCCTTCCTTCTAGACCTTTGAACTCAGACTGTCAAGGACATGATGCTGTCTTGCCTTAGGCATTCTCTTCTGTAGACTTTTGTAACCAGCTCCCTTTTCTCTCTGCTCTCAATGACATTTAAAACACCGAGGTAATTAGTCTTTTCCTGGCCAACTTAGAACTTTTTTTGTTTCTCCAGGGAAAATCTTCTAAAACAGTGGATTTAAGTCATTCCTTCAAGATCATGTATCTATCCTTCTCTTAGAGATTAATGCACACATTGGCTCTGGTAGACACTGTGCAGATTCCTTCAGACACTCAATTTTTCTGCTGAAATGATTTTCTCCTTCACCAGTGCACCAGGCTTGGGCACATGAGTGTTTTTGATCTTCTGAACCAGCAGTCCAGAATCCCTCTTCCTTTTCTGACAGTTGAAATGCCATTGGTATTTTTCACTCGGCTCAGGTGAGTCAATTACTTCAGAAGTTCCCCATCCTCAAATTGAGTTCTCTTCTGTACTAACAATTATTCTGCACTAACAATTATTACATAATGTTTATATACAGAATAACATAAACTATTCTTCTTTCATCTTTAGATTCCATGATTCTTGAAAGAATGTACTCTTTGCCGGTGATTGTATTCATCCTTGTTGTGTTTCTTCTGATGTGTTTTATACATTCTTCTTCCTTTGACTTTTTTTTGGAAAAGCAAAATGTAATTTAAATATATGACTGGAGTTGAATATTGGAGAAAAAAATGGAACCTACCTGAAGGAGGAAAATCTTGCAGAGGTGGCAAGTGGCACATGAACATGTGTTGTCCTAGTGGACAGACATTTACCAGTTGGTGTACTATACACAGCTGGCTTCTATTGGGAGATGAAGGAATGTCATAGGGATGAGACCTGCGTTCTCAGGTAGTACCGTGAATGGAAATGAGGTATGACCTCCCTTGGTCTCGTGCAAGTTCTAATCCTTCCTTTCACTCTACCGGAGACTCTTATCCATAGACATTAATGACATGACCTTTGCAAGTGTCTGAATTTCCAACCACTGCACTAACTGTGATCCTATGTGAGTCATTGACTTTTGGGTTCCTTGCCTTACAGTCTTATATTCACATCTATAGTCATTTTACTCCATTCATTTACCAAAGGTTCTTTTCTGCATTGTTTTTTTCTTCAATGGACATTATGCTTTAAACATTTAATTCAGGAAGCCATGCGCCTATTGAACATTGCTTTGCTTACTTACACCATCCTCTTTTCCAAACTCAATTCAGATTTTAGCCAATAGTCCATAATTATCTGAGTCCCAATACTAATAGGAAATCCTGTGTATTTCTGTTTTGCTTATTTTGCTAACTGCAAAGAAGTTATAAAGTACACCAATGATTTAGCACAACTTGTTGCTGGTGGCCACCAAGTTCTATTTGATCATAGAATGATTGCATGTTCAGTGAGGTTTGCTTGATATGAGATGAGCTTTCAGTAACAATGGCTGGATCCACAAGCTAGTAGCTCTGACATTTTCTTTGATTGCATTAACAGCTATTACCTTGCTGATATCTATTTATCTGACTGTATGAGACACTTTCACTAGTATGTGTGTCCTTATCATGAACGTGTGAATAATAATTGTTATTAAAATGTCAAAAGAAATAACCACAGACAGTAATACATGAGGTTGAATTTTAGCATTTCCCATTCCTATTCCATTGCCAATTCCCAGCTATCACCTGTTTTGGAAATAATTGTCTAATTTTCACTTAGACATATTTCAAGAAATTGACATGTAAATATTTAAAGCAGTTGGAAACATGCAATAGATTCAATGTTCCATTTGCTCTTTTCCCCAGATTTGACAATGTGAATTGGATATCCATGCATTCTAGTACATTTTGATCAGCTCTGTTTGTCTTAATTGTTTCTTAGCATTCTAATGAAAGAGATTATCACAAAGTATTTAGCTGGCTTCCTGATCGGGGACATTTAGGTTGTTTCTTGCTCTTTTTTTTTGTTTGTTTGCTTGTTTAACAGTGATTAAAAACAATGGAGGTAAAATAGCTATTGCATGAATGGATATCTGACTGAAACACTAGCCCCTCGTAGGTATTTCAGAGTTGAATGCACTTACATGAATGCAGTTCAGTTTCTCAGAAATGACAGTCTGATCTTGGATATCACGTTACTGTTTTCAGTCATAAGCACAGTAACTCTATTCCAACTGCTTGCTATGTGTTGAGCAAAGCATTAAGCATTTTGCATGAGTTGTTTCAGGCATGTACTGTTATAATTTCCACTTTATAAATATATGGGCCGAATAATTTGTCTGAGGCCATAGGGTTTTAAGTGTCATCACTAGGATTTGAACACACACAGTCCTGTGTAGAAGCTGGACTGTTCAGTTTGATGGCAGAGGGACAGGAGACTCCTCTAAGCTCTGTGTGCGTGTTCAGCTCCCCACACGCCTGAGCAGTGCAGCCAGAGAAGAAAGCAGCCTCCTGTGTCCTAACGCAAGAGTGGAATTAGGGCTACACTGTTTCCCCAAGGCCTGGTAGGAGCAGCAAAGCACTCACCTGTTACTATTTTGGAACTACAGAATGTGTTCAGTTGATGCAGTCTGTGGAGATCTGGGGCAACATTGATATCCGTGCAGAAATCTGGGCTGTTGCAGGGAAACCTATGTTGGATGCTGAGGAGGTAGATTTGCCAAGGAACACTTGTGTGATTGTGGTCTTCTCCACTAGAGAATGAAGCTTGCGCCACTTGGCCTGTGAACAACGTTTGTATTTTAAAACAATTCAAACATGCAGAAAAGGATCAAACAGGATCAAACAGGATTGCCCATATACAATCCCCAAATGTTAACATTTCCCTGTTTGCCTTCTTAGTCTCTATCCCTTCATTTCTTGCACACACATTTATGTGTGTGTGTGTGTGTGCTTGTTACATATTATTATATTAATTATTTTTACTTTTAAACTGTTGAGAATAAGACAGGGAATAAAAGCCACAATTCTCCTTTAACCCCAAATATTTAATTGTTATCTTCATAAACCAATGACATTCTCTTATATACCCATAGTGTAATTATTACTATCAGAAAATTAATATCAGTAACAGTGCTATTATCTTGTCTCTACATCTGATTGAGAATTTGTTAACCATCCTACTAATGACTTTAATAATAAATTATTTTCTCTGGTTTGGAATCAAATCTGAAAGAACACATTATCTATATCGATGTAATTTATTTCATTTTTCTAATACCTAGATAACTCTGCCGGTCTTTTTTTTTTCTTTATGACTTTGAATTTTGGGGTGAATATTTATTTTCTGGAGTGTCCTTAATTTTGGCTTCTCTGGTATTTCCTCAAGGTTAGATCCAAGTTATGTGGTTTTGCTAGGAATATCACCAAGTGATGTTGCTTTTTGGTGCATAATCACAGAAGTACACGTTCCCTTGTCTCATTGCTGATGTTGCTGGTTTACAGATTAGGGTGAGTTCTGCCAGGTTTTCCCTTATAAATTATTATTTTCCTTCTGTCCATAACATGTGTTTTTGGAGAGATATTTGAGCTCATGTAAAAATTCTGCTTTTATCAAATACTTTACTGAATAATTTTATTAGCAATGGATGGTTTTTATCTGAAATATTATTTCTAGTTTGGCTGCCAAATAAGAAATGCTGAGGTTCTTATTTTTGCAATTTTTGGTGGCAGGTGAGGTTTTTTGGAAATACTAAAATTATTTTACTATTTATTCACTTCAATAACATTTTGATAAGATGGGACTATTGGTAGTTTTTAGCTGTGAGATTAAAGGTAAACTTGTAGGAAACTATATTTTATACATTCTATTTCTTTAATTCCAAGTGACACTTTTGCTTTATGAAGAAACTGCTCAAACTTCCACATTTTAAAAACGAAGGTCATTAAAATTGAAGTTTACACTCTTTCAAAGGCTTATTTATAGTTGAGGTGCACTTACTCTCCAAATATCCAAAATTTAAGTACAAGGAAGCAGACCAGCTGAATGTCATGACTCTTTTCAAGGAGACTTATTTAGAAATAGGGCAAGCAGTTCATGTTGGCTGTAAAATTGATTCTGAAGATTTGCTTGTACATGTAACTAACTGTGGCTTCCAACATGGGGTGCATGACCCCCACTCAGATCTGAGCAGTAGTCCCCCTCAGGTCTTCAGGAAGGCACTGCCATTCAAAGTCATAGTAACACGGCTAAGGTTCCTTTGCTTCATCGCTCTCCCCGGAGTTTGAGAAGTTATATGCTAAACACTTTGTTTGAACTCACAAGCCTCTTTTCATTACGTGTTGTAGGGTTAGATAGCTGTCATTTCTCTGCCCTATAAAGAGCAAAGTAGTAGCAAACACATTCATTGAAATGGGTCAAGATTTCTATATAACTGACCGTTCTTCACTGTACACCAAAATGCAAATTATGGGAAATGTCTTGTGTGTACCAATGAAAGTATGCAGCTGTTTTCCAGACATATTCTTACGGATCAAACACGTGACCAAAAGCAATGTCGAAAGTGAATGGAAGAGCAGAACCTGCTTCACTCATCACAGCCTACTGAGAACATTTACAGACATCTGCAGTAAGCAAAATGAAGTGTGTGTTTGAGGGTATCACATCTAACTGCTGCCTCCCCCAATTCTAGTATTGCTGGTAGCTGACACTGATCATCTTGTTTGCTGAGTAACAGGAATTGTTTCCTACTAGTTTTCTTCAAGAAGCAATCAAAGATCTGACACCTTTCCCCAGTAAGCACTAAGTACTTTATAATTCGATGGATTTATTAGTGAGTGGGTGATTTAATATTTATGTTGTTTTGACTTAGAATTAAGAGCTATGCTTTAGGTTAGGAATATAATAACAGATGACAGGTAGCAACACTGTGCCTACAATACAATGAAGTGATGAAAGTGAAAGCAATGTATCTCCCTGCCGAAATAAGGGAGGGACTCAAAGTAAACACATAATTGTACTGGTGTCACACAGTACTCACCAAAATAAGAGGATAGGATCTTCGGGCAGTTCATAAAACCTGTGGGACAGGATAGAGGCATGTGGAGGTATCACATACTCAGGCAAAGGTAAAAAGTGCAATGTGGCTTAAACTGATGACATTTGGGGCACCTCAAAGCAGTAGCAATTGTTAAGAAGAACAGGGACTCAGAATCCAGACTAACTTGGGTTTCATTGTTGTATCTGTGTTTTGCTAGTGTAATGTAGCCATATTATGTATTCTTCCTAAGCATATGGTATTTCCTATGTAAAATTAGGATCATATGTAGTTCTCAAAGGATTAAGAATTCAGTAAGGGGCCAGGCACTGTAGCCTAGTAGCTAAAGTCTTAATGCACCGGGATCCCATATTGGCACAGGTTCTAATCTCACTGGCTCCACTTCCCATCCAGCTTCCTGCTTGTGGCTTGGGATAGCAGTTGAGGATGGCCCAAAGTATAGGGACCCTGCATCCATGTGGGAGACCCAGAAGAACCTCCTGGCTCCTGGCCTCTTATTGGCACAGTTCCTGCCGTTGTGGCTGCTTGGGGAGTGGATGATCAGATGGAAGATCTTCTCTGTTTCTCCTCCTCTCTGTATATCTGACTTTCCAATAAAAATAAAATAAATCTTAAATGTGGAAGGTTACAGGGTGCTTGGAACCAAACCTAGGAAAAAGTGAGTTTTTGGTCACACTTTTTCTATTTCCCTGATTTGGTGTAGAGGTAAGATGAGTGACCTAGTGAGGCTAGCAGTAGAGTTTGAGCCCAACATGGAAGTTCTAAAATGTGTTTCTCAGGAGTATGCGTTTCATGCTGTGTGATCATATTTCTTTAAACAACTCAAATTTGTCTCCAGCTCCAAAATTTCACTCATTCGGTCTCATTCCAACCAAAATAAATTCCATTTCCTTAAATGCTGCCAATCACAGCTGAATGTATATCTAGTAGCTGAATGAAGAGATTTGCTTAGAAGCAGTACTATAATAAGAAAATCACTGTAATAAGCATATCACAAATACAAAATTCTTTTTGGAAGTGTTGATAAGCATTCACGAACCAAAGGGTGAGAAAATGCCTGTTGCCTTATATACACACACGGACTTAAAGACAGAGCTGTGTTAAAGAAGTTGGGTTAGATCCCCAGTGACTCCAGGATCTTGCAGAAACAAAAAGATCCTCAGATAAGGCAAAGGCTAAATGCCGTCAACCAGAAAGGCTTTGGTGAATGTCCCTCCCCCGAGCCCGCCAGTTGGACAGCACAAAGGAACTCTCAGTACAGGACAGAAGGCTAACTGTCACGATTCCATTCTGTAATATATTCCAGTACAACTTCCATGTCGTTGATGTGACCAAAAGTATTTGGCAGGAAATAGTGGAATATTTTGATAAATAGTGGCCAGTGTGGTTTCACTTTCTATATGGTTTATTGCCCAATAAAAGATATAAGATATATCCACAGCACAAAGGGGAAAAGCAATAAAGCATTAAGACAAATGCTTGGAAGGAAATGATAACAATATAGGTAGCAAATGAAATCCACATTTTAAAATGATATTATGCATACTTTAGGATACATGTTGAAAACTATACAGTAATGATGAACTGGTAGTATTAATGGTAAAAGGATGGCATAATTTCAAAGATGTGTAGAGTGGTAATGGTTAATAGCAAAAACAAAACAACAAGATATATCTCAAAGAATACCCATTGCAGGAAATTAAAGAAAAATGTTTAAACATAGGTGGAGTTGTATGTAGCCATTCAAAATTATGATTTGGAAAGAAACTATTTTGGTGTTCAAGGAAAATACCATCAACTTTTTAAAAACTAATAAACAAATGAAGATAAAGCGATTGCATGCAAGAAAAGATATTCAAAGTGTAACGAAGAAAAATGTGCAAGCCGTGGGGATATTTGAAATATTTATAAAGATCTACAATCATGTATGCCATAAATATTCTTTCTTCTGTTCATAACAGTATATGCACATACTCAAATTTCTGAGAAAAGCGTAGAAATCTGAATATGGGGTACACTTAATTTTAATTAACAGTTTGAAAAATGGAGAGGGTTCAGAGACAAGAAACGAAGATAACTAAGAGGACAGTGTGTGCTCCCATCTTCTGGTTCACTCTTTAAGAACCCGCAATGACTAGGGTAACCAAAATTTAACGTAGTTTTCCACATGCGTGACAGGAGCCCGTCCAGTTGCGTGAGCCTTTACTTGCTTTCTCCGAGGGTGCATAATAGTAGGCAAACTGGAATCAGTATCTAGAGCAAGAAATCAAACTGAGGTTCTACAATGTAGGACCAGGGCATGCTAACTGGCATATTAACCACCAGTACAATGCTCATATCTAATTTAGATTTTTTTGAAATCCTCTTAAAGAGGTTTGAAAAAGCATGTTCATAGGTAAAATAATGCAATGCCTGATATTTGTTTCAGAAGCAATCTGTGTTCTAAAAGCCTGAGAGAGGACATTCTTATTATTTTTGCATAAAAACATGTATGTATTTTCACACTTCTGAGAAAATTAGAGAAATATTTAGTTATAATAATCATTAACTTGTTAAGAAAGGATGGTGTTTTTTAGTTTTAATGACTTGAGAATCAGAGACACCAAGAGACAGAGAGAGAAATGGAAAGAGAGAGCCCCTAGCTCTCATCTGTTGGCTCACAACTGAAATAAACGCAGGTGTAGAGATCTAGATCTAAACACATAGCTATTATGTGGAATTCAGTCGCTAAAGTCAGTTTCTTATTGAACTAATGTGGGATCCCTCCTGGAGCTCTTACCTTCTCCAGGATTCTTTTTTCCAAGATGAAAACGTCAAAGACTATGGTGTAAAAATGTGTTTATTATGCTCCATTGGGAGGAGTGGGTTTGTGGGAGCATGGGGGAGATAAATGAATGTAAGTGTGTATATTGGGTTGGTTATAGTGGATATTCTAAAAGTCAGATTCATGGATTGCCCCAGAATTAATTTGGGCAGGCCAATAGATATTTATTATTATGCAAGTGTATTTATTATTAGCCATGATACAGTTTTGTAGGTTTGTACAGTTTTGTAGGGATTCTTCCCTCTCTCTTCCTTTATCTTCATTTCCCATCCCACCATTTTCTCCTGATTTATCACAGTCTTCTAGTCCTTTAGTAATGGTTACAAATTTAGCTTTCCACTATCAAAAGAATGATATGGCAGGTATAGGCAAAGGTGGAAAATATAGTATCTTACTATACAGGCATACTTACATTTATCACCGGGATTCCTATTTTTCTTCAAGAGTAGAGAAGTATACTACAATGTAACTTTACTTCCCAGCATACTAGTCTCTATTGTAGAGTTCATCTGTGAGAAAATATGTGTATATCTGATTATCTATGCTTATTTATTTTGTACTTATTTATTTTGCATAAAGGATGTCTTAATGCAAAAATCAATATATTTTTAATCATACTTTGAAAATTAACTTTTCCTTTTATGACTACAGTTCTGCAAACCTGTCCCACAATCGGGTTATCATTTTATTATCATGATTCACTTATTTGGAGATGGATATTATTAGTTATTATCTGTGATACATTACTCAGAGTGTTAACAATTAATAGGTCATTGTGATGCCAAGAGCAATAGAATAATAGAGTGCCTTTGAATCAATTAAATCTTAGTCCAGAATCATGTCAAGAAGTGTAGATTGCATTGTTGGTAAATATGGGGGATAAGAGAACTTGAGCGACCTGTGCCTCTCAGAAGCATTGAGAAAGGATATAAGCATGATAAAAGTAACTTTATCAGAATTCTGAAGAACAATCAGCTTTCGACAACAGCAGTATAATGTTCAATCAAGTTAAAGGAAAAAAAAAACTAGAAGATCTTCAGAGTATTTGAATAGATCTTTCCTCTGGGAAATGTTAAGTGGAGTCCATTAGGCCAAAACGAAAGGTCATTAGGCAGTAGGTTGATATTATATGTAGAAATAAAGAGTTGTTGTAAGCCCTACTATATAGATAAATACAAAACTCATTAATGTTACATTTTTGATTTTTCACCTTCTGCAACTTGTGTTTTTTATAGGATTTAATGGTCAGTTATATAAAATGGATAAATGTATATTAATAGAAATACTGTATAAAGATACAATTTATGGCAGTAACCACATTACCGAGGCTTTCACTTGTATTAGACTTTTTGTGTTATTGAAATCAAGCTGGTGTTAATTTAGAATAGATTGTAACATATAACCACTAAAAAATAGGTTTTTAAAGTGAACACACAAAATTAGAAAAGAGTAAGAAGATAAGATACTCCAAAGAAAACAGTAATGAATGAAACAAGCAGCCAAAAAGAATTAAGATATACAGAAAACAAAACTAGAGTGACAGAATATTATTGTAACGTATTATTGCAGTTGGTATACATGTGGGTTAAATGTCCTTAAAGACACAGTTGATCGAAGTAGAAGAAAAAAATATTATCTCATAGAGTCACTTTAGATAGAAAGACACATTTAGACTCAAAGTGAAACCAACTGTGTATCAATAAAAATCTTTCATTTTAAATAGTAAGCAAATGGGGGAAGATATACTTGTCAGACATGCTGACTTTAAGAACTTTCATAAGAAACAAGGACATCATATATTTATTGAAGAGTTCATTATTTTATTAAAATTTTATTTCTGTATTTGAAAAGCAGAGACTGAGAGCAAGAAAGAAAGGGATCTGCCACTCACTTGTTCACTGCAACCCACTTGGGAGACGCAGATTAAGTTCCAGTCTCCAGGCTTACCAGCCGCCCTAAATTTGGAGAATGAAGCAACCAGCAGGTGGAAGTGTCTCTCCCTCTCCCTCTTTCTCTCTCTCTCTCTCTTTCTCATTCTCTTTTCTCAGTACATGGGCCTTTCAAATCAATCTTTTAAGTATAAAGATAACTAATCAGTGAACCAATTTTCACTTTTGGAAAACAAGACAAGCAAACCGAATGTAAAGTTGGGATAATATAATAAGTAATAACTGTTAAAACAGATAAATAAAAGAAGAAAAGAAGAAGAAACATCTTAGCGATCTTGTTAGGGGTTATCCAGTGAAAAAACCCTACAAAGAAAAAACAGCACAAAGTCTGTCTTGCTTTACCACCTGTGTAAAGAGATTTGTCACTCAGAAATATCCCACCTTGGTTATGAAGGCTGTGGAGTCCACGATTTGGAGACACAAGAGGGCTGGAGACAAGGATCATTCAGTAAAACGTCTGTCCGTGTAATATGCTACAGTAACAGTACAAGTAAATAGTGAGCATTTCAACTGATGTGGCAAAAGCATTTGGCAAAATCAATCATGATAAAGACACACAAAGAGAGAGGATTAAAGAAGATTTCTTAACATGCCCAAATGTCTTTAGGAAAGACTCACAATTAATTATCAGGATTGACTGCACGACAGAACACTTTTTCTTTACGATCAAGAACAAGACTAGAATGCTTGCTTTTCATAATATCTCAAGCATTGCGTTGGAAATCATATGTAGAAAATGTAGGCAAGGAAAATAAATGAGAAGCATTGTGACTGGACAGGAATAAGCAACTATCTCTAATTACAGATAATCTGATTCTAAATTTTGAAAACTCAAAAAATCCACAAGGAAAAAAGCTGCTGGTCTTAATGAATGAATTCAGAAGAGTTACAGAGTACTAGATCTGTGTGCAAATGTAGTTGTGCTTCTGTATGCCAATAGTGAAGGGGCTGAAAATGAAACTTAGGAAACAATTTTATTTAAAACAATGTATACTGAAAACTAAGAGATATTACTGGAGGTAACTAAAAGTTATATAGATGAGCAATATTTCATGTTTATGCATTGGAAGACAATATTGTTAAGATGGCAGTATGACTCAAAACTGTCCACAGGATCAAATGTCCATTGTTCATTTTTCAGAAAGAGATAAATCAATTTTCGAATGTAAAAGGGAATTCAAGGTATCCTGATTCACCAAAACAGTATTGAAAAGGAACCAAGTTGATGAACTCAGAATTTCCCTTCTCTTGATGTACTATAAAGACAAATCAATCAAAGGGCTGTGGAACTTGCATGGAGGAAGATACCTCTAGCAATGGATTGAAATGATTGAAACAGAGTTTGAAAAACCCCCAAGTATCTATGACTAACTAACTTTGACAAGAGGGCCAGTATTCAATGCTGAAGAGAACACTCTCTGACATACGGTATCTGGCACATCTGTGTATCAAGGTTTAGGCGTAAAACAATGAAAGTTAGACTCCTACCTCACACTGACGCTCTGCTGGCTCTGCCTACAAACCTGAGAGGGCCTCCCTAAGAGGCCGTTGAACTTGAACTGGACAAGTGGGATGCTGGACTCTGTATGGTGTAAACTTTTAATTAGGGAATCTCAACGGAACTTGAGCTGTGGTTATGCATCAAGGTGAAGGAATTCATGATGGGGGAAGGGTTTGGGGTAAAGGGGGGGGAATCCCAGTACCTATGAAATTGTGTCATGTAATGCAATGTTATTAATGAATAAATGAATATTAAAAAAATAAAAAAAAGAAATAAAATGCACTTATAAAAATGAGGTAATCTTTGGATGACTATGGCAAAAAAATTATGTCTAATCTATTGTCATAGAAAACCAAGTCATATGAGCACCACCAAAAGATTGTCATCTCAAGATTAACTATATTATAAAAATAAAAATTCAATTAAAAATAAATAAAATCAGTTTATTTTTTAAAAGAAAAAAAAGAATTAACTAAGTGAAAATTTAATGACAAAATCTTAATGATCTCTGCTTTGATAACATATTCTTAGGTATGACAACAAAGACATAAGCAACAAAAATTAGATTTTGCTAAAATTAAGCCCTTTTTTCCATTGGAGGACACAATAACACACAGAACGAGAAAGAGTATAAGTAGCACATCTGAGGAGTCCATTATCTAAATCTATTTTTTAAAAAGCACTTAATTTCAACAAGAAAAAAAAGGAATGGTATTTCAGTGGGCAAAGGTGTCAAAGACATGAGAACCTGAAAACATTCTTTTTTTTTAAAAAAAAATTGTAAAGTCAGATATACAGAGAGGAGGAGAGACAGAGAGGAAGATCTTCCATCCGATGATTCACTCCCCAAGTGGCCACAAGAGCTGGAGCTGAGCTGATCCCAAGCCAAGAGCCAGGAGTTTCTTCCTGGTCTCCTAAACTGGTGCAGGATCCCAAGGCCGTCCTTGACTGCTTTCTTAGGCCACAAGCAGGAAGCTGGATGGGAAGTTGGGCTGCCGGGATTAGAACGAGCACCCACATGGGATCCTGGCATGTGCAAGGTTAGGACTTTAGCTGCTAGGCTACTCTGCTGGGCCCTTAGTGGTATGGATTTCTCTTGGGGATAATAAAATGCATACAAAATAGACTTGGAATTGCACATTTTGAATGTGCAAAAAGTTACTGAATCATTCACTCAAAAATATTTATGTATATCATTGAATCTTATCTCAGTTAAAACATGTGTCTTCCTTGATTTGCATTTTGCTTGGCAGAATACTGGTGTGAGGGGTCTGATGTTAGGGTCCAAGAGAGCTGGTATCAAAGTCTCAATTCCTTTATTTTACCCATTTGATAAGTTATTAAAAATGTCACTATAAAAATTGATGCAAGGATTACTGGAGGGAAATACTACATCAGCAACAAACATCTCCAAATATAAATATATGTTGTTTAAAACAACAAATGTAGCCTTCTTTCTAATATAGTAGTCCATTGTGAGTATTCATGAGCAGAAAAACATCCCTGATCAACAGGTACCCATTTCCTAGGTTCTTGAAATATTATCCAGTCAATCAGCAAACTGAGGAAGATATGGCAGATAAGTTATGGGAAATCATTATTAGATGGTTTAAATAGTGGGATAAATCACTTTCACCCAACCATACACAGTATTGTCACCATGCCTGGTTAGAAACTTCCTGAAACGTATGTTTCAGGAATGAAATTTAAAAAAAAAACTAGAAATAAAACTTTGGAGTATAATGTGTATGAGTTTTCTAATTCAGTGTGTGATAAAAGTAGGCTCTCGGTAAGTATAATCTCCCCTTTTTTTCGATGTTAAGGAATCTCCCACAGCTTCTGGAAAAATGTGTCCAAATGCAACACCATCCTGGAGAAAGATCTTTAATTGTGGTCCTATGGCGGGGTTTGTAAGTGTGGCTGCAGGCAGACATTCAGCAAAGTTCTTTCTAGATCTCAGCCTATGTACTCTTTTTTTCTTTGCAACTTGGGTTTGGCTGTTGGTACACTTTAGTTTCCCAATGTCATCTTTGAAATTTTCTCTTATTGGGCATTTTACTGATCTCCGTTAGCTGGCATAGTCTGCATTTTGCAAACCATCCCTAGTCCTTAGCACAATATATTTACTTAAAAACTCACTTCCCTTCACTCCCAGTCCTATCAAAGACTTATATCTTAAGCACCTTAAGTTATCCTTGATATGATTCATAAAATGTCTATATCTTCCTGTGTCTTATAATTAGCTTACCTGATTAAAGAAATCCTCTAAGAATTATTTTTTACAAAAACCATCTGGTAAAGCAAATTAATCAACAAAAATGTTAATCAGATTAATGGCTAATGAAATGTCCTCCTTGATTGCACTAGCTATAGATTGTAAAGTGTTATGTGCATTAATTTTTATAAAGACATTGGGGAAACATTGCAGTTTTTTTCATTAATGGAAAATGTGAATCAATTTGCATTTAAGATGTATGTGTTTTGTGATTTCTTACAAATGTACTGCCCCATTTCTCAAATGCATTCATTCCATCAGGGCATCGCGCATGATCTCAGAAATTCAGGGGCTGAAATTTATTGTAACCTGGTGTTAGTTTCATAGTGTCAATTTCTTCAAATATTTTTGTGGAACCTTTAGATATGAGGGTTTTCTTTTAATACACAAGACAATTGCCCGTGGATTCAACTCAATCAATGATAACAAGCGGGTTTCATTGTATATGATATTGGACTGACAGTTACTGCTTTGCACATATTATTAGGAATAGTTTGGCGTCTATGTGTGTGCAGAATATATACTATGTGTCTGGTATAGACTGAGCATAGTGTAAGTGGGGTGGTTAGAAATTGAGGCATAAAGAGTAAAACAACATTTTTGCAGAAAATGGAAATGTGACTTTAAAAAAAAAGATTTATTTATTTTTATTGGAAAGCCAGATATAGAGACAAGAGGAGAGACAAAGAGGAAGATCTTCCATCCGATGATTCACTCCCCAAGCGGCCGCAACAGCTTGAGCTGAGCCAATCTGAAACCGGGAGCCCGGAGCTTCTTCCAGGTCTCCTACGTGAGTGCAGGGGCCCAAAGCTTTGGGTTGTCCTTGATTGTTTTCCCAAGCCACAGGCAGGGAACTGGATGGGAAGTAGGGCAGCCAGGAACCGGTGCCCTTATGGGATCCCTGTGCGTTCAAGGCGAGGACTAACTGCTACGCTATCGTGCCAGGCTTGGAAATGTGACTTTTCAAAAAAGATTTATTCTATTTTTATTGCAAATTCAGATATGTAGAGAAGAGGAGAGAGAGAGCAAGATCTTCCTTCCAATGATTCACTCCACAAGTGACCTCAGTGGCCAGTGCTGTGCTGATCTGAAGCCAGGAGCCAGGAACTTCCTCCAGGGTCTCCCACGTGGATGCATGGTCCCAAGACTTTGGACCATCCTCGACTGCTTTCCCAGGCCACAAGCAGGGAGCTGGATGGGAAGCGGGGCTGCCAGGATTAGAACTGGCGCTCATATGGGATCCTGGTGGGTTCAAGGCAAGGACTTTAGCCACTAGACCACCACGCTGGGCCCTGAAAATAGAAATGTGACTTTTAAAGTGAGATAAAGTTGATCAAGTTCAAGCTAACTTTAGGAAAATATCAATTTGTTTTTGGAAACTCCTTGCTCCAAGGTAATTAAGTGAAAGAATACTTCAAAGTCAAAATACTTCTCTGCCTTTCATTTAAGTTAATTATTTATTTATAGAAATGAGTGAACACTTTTAATCAAAGTAAATTAGATTTTATGGATGGTTCTGTCCGTTGCTTTTGGCTATATATTTTTGTGGAGTATGAATCAATTTTGCCTTTCATTTAGTGTCAGACTGACTTTATAGTTGTATCAAACCTCAGGAATCTTCTACTTTATGTTTAGATCAAAATATTATATAACTGAAACATAGATACTGTGTGCATGTTAGGATTGTATTCTGTGATTTCATGAAGCTATTTAGAAAAATTGGGCTTTGGCATTAAGGAAAGCCTTTTTTCTAGGAAATTAGGTCTCAGCTGTAGTGTTTTCCTGCCAGTGAGCACCTGTGAGGTGTCTGGGTCACTCCATGATCCCCAGTGATGTCAACTATGGGACAACAGATTGATATTCAGTTTTCATCTTGTGTGATGCTACATGTTGATGCTGACACTTTGCTGATTATATACTAGTAAAAATGTACAGTAAATTGCCTTAGCCATTCATTGAGTGCAAGCAGGCAGTAATTGGTGGATTCCTTCACTCGGTTTCTTCTTGTCAAACAACCAAAATGTTGTTTTTTTTTTTTTTTTAGCAGCTTGGAACCTTTGTTACTGACTTTATTACTGTCACTGACAGATGGATTTTTGACAAGACCATTGGCTTGCAATAATATTTCACTGTCAAAAGTAAAGTCTATAATACATAAAGGAGCAAACATTTGATATTCAGATTTTTCAATGAAATGCACTTAATCTGTCAACATTGAAGTAGTCAGAACTTTTCAGACTTGATTTTGCTTCTCATGAGAACTATTTTTATAAGTGTTGAAACTCATATGTATTTTCAATCTAAGCAGTCTGAAATGGAATAATGTCAACCCCACCAATTACTAGTCCTTTAAAAAATATTTATCTTGCTGAATGATTCCTTAATGCCAAGCCATATGCCATCATAGATTTCTTTCCCTGCATCCCTCTATCATCAAGCATTCTACCCAATTGATTCATTCAAGTCTGATATCCTATGTCTATGTATTTTCATCATATGTGCCCATACTTTGGCCCGCATTTTATTTGCATCATTCTCCTTCATGTAGCCTCACTTACTTCCAAACCTCATTTGAACCGGCAGAGTATAGAAGGCAATGTAGAATTGTGTGATCAAGTTTCGTGCATTTGTTGTGCATGCCTGGATGGGGTTTTATGTTACGCATGTTTGTGTTTCTTTTGTTTAGCATTACTATGGACAAATTATACACAATGCTTTGCTCTAGTGCTCCAGGAGATAATTACTTTTACTAGAGTACATTTAATTGCTCTAAAATACCATGCTACAAATTGATAAATTTATTCATAAAAATTCCCTTTTTCTTTTGTTTTTTTAAAGCACATATTTACTTACATGCAATTTTTACATTGAGGTGTCATGAACCTATATGCAAAGACTTACCTATAACTTGAATTTAACCTCCTCATACCTAATGTTTGATTTTATACAAATCATCTGATACTCAATATCAAACTTATGTCTTGCTTTCTCTCTGGAATCAGCCCCAAACACTTCCCGAGCCTATCATTTTCCTATGAACGCTTAATGCTATGTTTGCTGCTATATAAACTGAGCAATGAATCACTATTGGACCCTGTTTCTATGTGGTCTAATTGGTCATCTGGATATTGAGGGCCAAAATTGAAAGTCTGTTCTACTGAGCCTCTACCACTGTTGTGCTATCATATTAACTGATATTAATTAGGGCACAAAAGGCTCCTAGGGAGAGACTGGTGGTTTCCTAAAAGGATGTTTTCGCCCTTGGAATTTTTTTATTTTATTGTATTTTTTATTGCAAAATCAGATATACAGAGAGGAAGAGAGACAGAGAGGAAGATCTTCCGCCCAATGATTCACTTCCTAAGTGACCACAACAGCTGGAGCTGCGCCTATTCAGGAGCTTCCTGTGGGTCTCCCAGGCAGATGCAGGGTTCCTCGACTGCTTTCCCAGGCCACAAGCAGGGAGCTGGATGGGAAGCGGGGCCGCTGGGATTAGAACCAGCACCATATGGGATCCCAGCGCGTTCAAGGCAAGGACTTTAGCTGCTAGGCCACCACGCAGGGCCACCCTTGGAATTTTTAAATAAATCCTGCATTCAGTTTTAATCACAACAGATGAAGGAAAGGCGGTGTTGAACTTCAGCCACAATTGCAGGATCCAGTAGCTAAATCCCTTATTAGTAAAATATTTCCTCATTTTGTACCAATAGCAGAGATATGACAAACAATTTGCAGCCTTAGAAATTAACAACTTTCCTTAATAGTGAAGGATTAGGGTGTGAAGACACAGCACTGTTCACCCCATCAGTGCTTGTTCTGTAACTCTGAATAGCTGTGTGTGTACTACCCATCCGAAGCTTGCAAATCTGAACATTTGGCCCCAAAAAGTGACTTTCTGAGGCAAGAGTACACAGGTTCTTCGTTACCAAATGAAAATTCCAAAACTGACCCATAACAAAGTCTCCAAGCATTTCTGCATTTGGTCATGGCTTATTAACATTTAGGCCTCTCTGTTATATTAAACTTTTCTTTTTTGAGTTTGAAATTTGGTTTATCATTTTGTTCTCATTTTTTTTTATGTGAGGTGGCATTGGGGGTAGACTTTCAAGGCAGCTTTGGGAGAGCGAGTGTTAAGTTCTAAACTGGTGCTTAGTAACTTTCATGTTGAAATATGCCACTGCTTAACAGATGATGGCTGGGCTGTGGACAGCCGTGCCCCAGGAGAGAAGAGATGTTTGTTCCTGAATCTAATCAAGCCATGGCCTGTCTGTGTCCTGCCTGATGGGGCATAATCACTTGTATCATTCATGGCGTGTCTTTCATTAATCAGAGCTAGTGCAGGTAACAAGGGAACAGGGGTTTCATTAGCATGACATATGGCGAGGTGCTTTGACTTTTGGGTGCTTTGAAAAATGTTTTCAGCATTTGTTCCAATCATACAAGGCTGCTCGATGACTTAGATTCTAGCGGTTCATGTCTCCCCAGTTTTCTTCATAGTACAGTCAGGGACCACAAGACATTTCACTCAAGAGTAGATTTTGCAGTGTCTGGGACTAGGCCAAATGAAACCCAGGAGCCAAGAAAAAAAAAAAAAAGAGTAGATTTCTGGGACAACATTGTGGCTTAGTGCCAGACATCACATATGGGCATTCATCTGTGTCCTGGATGTTCCACTTCCAGTTAGCTCCATACTAATGGCCTGGGAAAAGCAATGGAGGATGGTTCAAATACTTTGGCCCCTGACATTTTTGTGGAACGCCCATATGAAGCTCCTGATTTCAGGCCCAACCATGACTGGAGTGGCCATCTAGGGAGTGAACCAGCAGATGGAAGATCTGTTTTTCTCTGTTAATCTTTCAAACAAACTGATAGTTAAATCTTTTTTTAATAGTATATTGCATATACACAATAGCTCTGTAATGAAATTATGGACCTGTTACTTTTTTCATGTATACCACAATGCTTCCACAGGCAAAATTGCCTAATTGTCTCAAATATATCCTCAAAATGTGTCTCCCTGTTTAGGTGACACGTAACTGCAATTGCATTTCAGTTCTTGATGAGTGCTGTGATATTTTTGGATCAAAATTTAGGATCAGATGGCTTGATTAGCTGCTTCATCTTGGGCTCCTTATATCAGTCTCTGAAGAATAAGCATAACAGAGAAAGAAAACTGTCTTCACTTAATTGCAAAAATGATGAATGAGATAGGATATTAGAACTATTTTTAATAGTTTTTAGAGATGCAGCAAATACTTTTGGATTTGTATTCAAAACAAAATGAGAGGCATTTTGGCAAAAAGAAGTTGCAATTTTGTTTACTTTGGAAATTTCACAGATAGGTATCTTGATAACAACATTTATCTTTGCAAGTCTCATATGAAGACATTTTCTTTAAAATTGGAATTTTAAATTAGCCTAAATATTACAGCGCTGTAGAAAGCATCTTTTGCTCTATAAACATCCAGTTGCTCTTTAGTATCTGTGGGGAATTGGTTCCAAGATGCTCTATGGATACCATAACCTCCTCCCTGAGATGTATGTATATATGTATGTATGTATGTATGTATGTATGTATAGAGAGAGACAGAAAAAGCAGCATGTGCTGGCTCCTGTAATTGAATTTCTACCATCCATGTAGGAGGGCATGATTGAATTCTGGCTTCTCTCTTCAGCCTGTGCAATCCCAATCCTGGCTGTGGTGAGCAGTTGGAAAGTGAACAAATTCTCCCTTTCTTTCTCTTTCTCTCTTTTTCTCTCTCTCTCCAAACACCTTTCAAATGAAATGAAAATGACCTAAACATTAGAGGGAAAAACAACAGAATTCCCATAAGCAGTGGGCACCGCAGTTAGGAGGACTGATAGGATCCCAGGGTCCCATATTGCCATGTTTGGATTTGAGAGCAGACTCCAGACACCAACTTCCTGCCAGTGCAGACCCTGGGAGACAGTGGGGACGCCTCCCCATAAGACAGTTCTAGATTCAGTTCCAGACTACTGACTTCAGCCTAATCCAGTCCAAGCTGCTGTGGTGGGAAAGAAGCAATGGATGGGAATCCCTACCTCGCCAATAAACAAAAAAACAGCTTAAAAACAGATTTTCATGGTAATTGAAGTTATATACACACACATATATATATATTATATGTAACTGGGCCATATATATATATATATATATATATATATATATATATACACACACACACATGTAGGCTCCAAACCTGCAGAGGTTCTTCGATGGAGCCTATCAAACATGCAGAAGAACTTCTCTCCATCCGGAAAAGAAATATGCCCCATGTAAGGTACCGGTGAGGGAATGGGCAATTTGGAGGAAAGCCTCACGGCAAATACTCAGCTCATTCTGAAACTATGAAAACTATAGAAATATAGAATGATTTCCTCTTTAAGGTTAAATTTCCAGGGAACCCTTGCTGATGTGAGGTGTTCACAGCCAGGAGAAAAAAAAAAGATGAAGAAGGCAAGCTAATTCAGAACCCTGCCACTGTGACTCTGTGTCACAGGGTGGAAGGGAAAGACCTCGTTTGAGCTTCTGACTAAGGGATTAAAGGGATCAAATTCAAAGGGGGCTGTTAAATCATCCTGTGTGACATTGTTGAATCATCAGGCTTTAGAAGCTCAGAAGGCACCCCAAGTTTAGAGTCACAAAATAAAATTACTCTTCCCAGCAAGCTTCCTCCTGCCCTGAAGTAAATTTGTCTGATGGGCTCGTGTGTCTTCTGCCTCTGATGATCTGCTACCCGTGGCTCGTAGAAAAGCTGTTACATGAACCGCTGTCATTTTTTCTTTTCTTTGAAAATGCAGGCAAAATATTTCAGTGTTGATGCTATACAAGAAAAGAGAATCACGATGTCTCCTTAATGTGAAAACCAAAGCAAGGTGGTTAATATTTAATTATCTAAACCAGATGCAGTAACGTATGGGAAATTGCTCATAAGTTGGGAACAGGGTTAAAGTTGACTTATACTTGTCCACAACCTTTCAAATATACTTTACTTATTTTACAGAAGTTTACATAAATAATTGAAGAGATCTGCTTATTAAAAATTAAGTGAATTTGTAACAGAGAATACTTTGCAATATTTGTTCACTGTAGATTTTATCTTTAATTTTTAAATGCCTGTTCTCTTCAGTATGATGAAGTCCACTTGGGTGAATTATGAATGAACCACAAGTGGGCTAAAGTTGCTGTGATTATTTCATAAATCACACTCTACTCTTTATGCCTTCATCCTCTACCTCATTTTTAAATATACAGTGCAATGTTTTAAAGGAAATGCTTGGTTTCCTACAAATACCTTTGAAATTCTAAAATTAGAAAAACAAAACAAAATAACTTACGTTAATAATAACAGGAATAATTATAACTCATGCACAGTCCTTGAGTTATTATCTGTAATCCATATAAAATACTTGCTAGTTAAAATAGATGTGGGTAGGACGATTTTGTTTCTTTGAAAACATCTCTCTCTCTCCTACCTCTCTTTTAAAGATTTATTTATTTTACTTGAAAGACAGAGCAACAGAGGATGAGCAGGAGAAACAGATCTTCCATCTGCGGGTTCATTCCCCAAATGGCTACAACGGACAGACCTGGACTGGTTGGAAGTTGGGAGCCAGCAGCTTCGTCCAGGTCTCCTACGTGAGTGAAGAGGCCCACAAACTTGGGCCATGCTCTGCTGCTTTCTCAAGGGCATTAGCAGGGAGTTTGATTGGAAGTCAGCAACTTGGATGTGAATCTGTATCCATATGGGATGCAGGTATCACAGATGGAGGATTAGTTCTTTCTGATACCATACCAGTCCCCAGAAACATCTCTTGTTAGACATTTTCAGGAGCATCTATGGATAATTTTCTAATTTCACATCTTCAGATTGCAAATAAGCATTCATGTGTATATGTTTACATACATGCAGACATCACATATATATGTATATTATATACACACACACACACACTTGCAGACATGCATGTAAATTTCTAGGGTCATTTTCAGATGGTATAACCATGCGGATTTTCCTGTGCCACTGACTCTATATGTTATTCCTTTAGGATGCATTACTTCTGTAATGCTAATTTCAAAGCACATAGTAATTCTGGGCTTGAATGGGTGTCTCTGTTCCCAAGGTGTCTGATTCCTTTGTCATGTTAAAAATGTGTATTTGATAGGTAAATGTGAAGATCCTAACTTGGATGAGTTCCAAATGCTAGAGACAGGTTAAGATGGTGTTGGAAATTGGAAAAGAATGAACTGACGGAGTAGCTACACTTCATTGCTGTTGACACAGGCATTTCATTTTTGTTTGAGTTAAGACAATATTTTAACGTTTCATTTGTATGCAAAATGGCAAAATTGTGCTCACTGCTAAAGCAATGAATTATTTAATATAGCTGGATAAATATGTTCATATCATTTGAAAACTGCTCATAATAAAATAATGCTTATATTTTTTCAGCTTAATCAATCTAAAGCTTCTATTTGCTCTAGATCTATAATTCTATACACTTGGAAAAAAAAAGATCTTATGGTCTAAAAATTCAGCACAAGTAACATTTGTCCTAAGGTGTGAAACAGAGATTAGAATTTGGGCCTACACAGGCCAGTATTAAAATTACAATGTCTGCAGTGCATGCATATGGTTAATTTGTAATTAAGCAAAAATGAGCTTTAGGGTCTGGTGCGATAGCTTTGCGGCTAAAGTCCTCGCCTTGCACGTGCTGGGATCTCATAATGGACACCTGTTCGTGTCCTGGTGGCCCTGCTTCCCACCCAGCTCCCTGCTTGTGGCCTGGGAAAGCAGTAGAGGATGGTCCAAAGTCTTGGGACCCTGCACCCGCATGGGAGGCCTGGCCTCCTGGCTTCAGATCAGCTCAACTCTGGTCATTGCAGCCGCTTGGGTAGTGAATCAACGGACAGATCTTCTTCTTTGTCTCTCTGCCTCTGTATATCTAGCTTTCCAATAAAAATAAATAAATTTTTTAAAAATGAGCTTTAAATATAAGTTTCCTAATACAGAGTAATAGAGTATTCATGTTTTCACTAAGAAGTGGACACCTTCCATCAGAGGGTATTTGACTCGAGTACCATTATTGTTATCACTATTGTTGTTTTGTATCTTAGTGTTTTTTCCCTTTTTAAAAATTCATACTGATTTATTTGAAAGGCAGAGCTACACAGAGAGTGAGCGAGCCAGCCTTCCATTTGCTCCCACATGGTCACAAAGCCAAGGGGAAGCTTGACTTTGGGAGTTTCTTCTGAGTCTCTCATGTGGGTACAGGGGCCCATCGAATTGGGCCATCTTCTGCTTCCTTCCCAGGCCCATTAGCCAGGTGCTGGGTGAGCAGGGAGTAGTCGGACTCAAATCAGCATCCTTATATAATCTTGGCACTGCAGACAGGGGCTTGGCCACTGTGCCACAATGCGGAGTCCGGGCCACCCAGCCCCACCTCCCTTTTTTTTTCCAGCTTTTTGATTTGGTCAGTCTTTCAACGCTCCCTTGCTGTGATGTGCGTCTCTTCTGTCAGATTGTGAAAGGTAGCATCTGTCCATGACACTTTTTGATGAACTGTTAGATCACTTTCCTGAGGAGAAAGGACTGACACTATCGATTCCTTTCTCTTCCACCCTCCCTCCCTCCCTTCCTCCCTCCCTCCCTTCCTTCCTTCCTTTTTTTTCCCACAGTACCTAGGTCCATTAGCAAAAGAAGTAGGCTTCCAATAAAGAGAGGAGAGTGAGAACAATGGCTTTTGCAGTGATGAGACTCTCAGCTTCTCTCTCCGAATCCTACCTCAGTCAGGTAGCCCAACACCGGTCATGTGTGGCTACAAGTATTTCAGCTCAAGGGCAGGATGCTCTTCCGGGTTGAGTAATATGGGACGTACAGAGGAGTAAAAAGCTATTCCTCTTAAAATGTACTTGTCACACCAGCATCATCAGCATCAATATGTATCTTCATAGATTTCACTCCCCCCACAGTCCAGTAGAAGTGGGAGGTTCCCATATGGCCTCGGTCAAGGCAGTTCATGTTTAGGAGGCTCTCCGGGTGATCCCGATGCATGCCCCAGCTGGCAGACCACTGTCCTTGGAGGGTCCTCAGCCTCTTCCCTGCCCTTTTGCCAGCTGGAGAGCCAGCAAGCACTTGCATCTTTCCTTTCTTTGAAGGGGAATATTTCCTTGAAGACTTTTCTCTGATTAAATCCCAACTCTGTCAGTTAAAAGATGCCTGGCCCCAGTCCATTAGGGCTTAGTTTTGTCATGTACAAAATGGTGATTAAAATAGCAGCAGTGACTTCATATGGGTAATACAAGTTTAAGTTAGTTAATTTATATAAAAGGTATGGAGCAGTGTTCAATATCCATTAGTTATCACTGCTGCATGCAGTGTGTTGGCTTCTTGATGCTTAGAAAAAATTTAGCCCCAGAATCTCTGTGCTTCGGAAATTGCTTTTTAGTTACTGGTTTGATTTCTTTGCTCGGAAAAAAATGGTTTCTGAGACTGGACCACACGGGTCACATATAAAAGGGATTTTTGTAAGAAAAACATATTTCCAATTAGAACAAGCTTAAAAGACCTTTAGAGTCCAAGACAAATGACTTGTTCTGATATGCTATGGTTTTCTGTGTTTTCAGTTATTCTCTCTGCTACAATTCTTGACAAGTTCATCTTGAAACAGAAGTACATGAATTCTTTGTCCCTAGTTCTCTTATTAACTCAGGTCTTCTTGCTTCCTGGCACATGGATTTTTCATTTTAAATTGACATCATAAAGATGACAAATAATTTTTTCTTCTGTGTACAGGTTTTAGAATATAACTACCTCAGACCTTGAGAAAATTAACAATTTTCTATGAAGTTTTATTCCACTCCAGTAGTGCAGTTTCGTTGGCCAAGAAGCTCATTTTGACTCACCAAAACATACTGTTCTTTGTGAACTCCTCTTTATGGTAACTGGGAAAATGGTCAAAGATTATGTAACATGCTCTGTGGAAACAGCATGATATTTGGAGCCGAATGACAAGGATCTGATTCTGCTTTGAATGAACTGTTTTGATTCAAGAAAGCCATTTTTCCTATTGGATCAAGTTCATCACTTAGGTGGGTTCTCCCATTGAGATAATAATATCTCCTCACAGGGAAAATGGGAAAATCAACTGGAAAAACTGTAATTTTTAAGCATGAACTTCAAAGAATCCTTAAAGGGATCATTATTTAAAGTTAGATTTTTTTTTTTAAAGCATGCTAGATAACATTTATTTACTGCCCGTAAGCAGCTGGGTACTACTGAAAACCTTATCTATTCAATACAGTAGTACTTCAAAAATTCATGGAGCACAATGGAGCCGATAGATGAATTTATTTTGGTGCCTCCAACATGTGAATAAAATTAGTGAATAAAATTTAGAAAATACAGTTTTCTTAATCTATGTTTAAGCATTTAAACACTATTAGAAACATTATTACGATTCAACTGAAAGTAAGAGAAACATTTGACACAAACTAAGGAATGAGGGTATTTATTGCCCTTCGTACCTGGAAGTCTAGACAGACAGTGGACTTCACTGTGTTTTTGTCTGTGTTGTTGCAGTCTATACCTTACCTGGCTGGCATTATAGAAGTCTCCCAGTGTTAACAGATTTCTAATTCTCCTAGAAAAGCTCCTAAGCTCTTGGTTTCCAGAGAGGAAAATCAGGATTGTAGAGATTCACGAAGCCAGCCAAACATAAAACAGAAGTCTCATCGCTTCATTCAACCTCTGTTTAGAAAACCAACCTGGCTCATGACAGAAACAGTGACTAGACGGTTGGAATTTATTATGAGATTGGTTCTTCTTTACATTTGTTACAACTAAATGTTAATAATTCCTCCCTCACACACATACACAAGATTACATCCTTAAGGAATGTTAGGTTTCAGTCCAGAGAGAGAGATGTTACAAGGTTGTTCCCTATATAGTTCCAAGTTATTATTATCTATTATGTATGAACAGATTTGTGCCTCCATTATAGAAATAAGCTTCCTTGTCTGTTTCCATTGAAATATTGGTGAGTTCTCTGTTGCGCTAATGTGATTTTTCTTTTTATTATTGTTAGTATGGGAAGGGACATATTTTGGTTTTGCTTTATTTTTTGCAAATGTGTATATATATATATGTGTGTACATATATATATATATATGTGTGTGTGTGTACATATATATATATATTCTAAAGGAAGGCAGAAGGAGGAAGATGGAGTGAGTAAGACAGAGAAAAGATAGAGACTTACTGGTTTAGTCACAAAAAGAACTACAATAGCCAGGGACTGGGCCAGACCAAAGCCAGGTATAAGAAACTCCATAACTCCATGTTGGTCTCCCAGACGGACAGTGGGCTATAATCCACTGCCTTCCCAGATGTGTTAGTAGGAGGCTAGATCATAAGCAGAGGAGTTGGGTCTTAAACCTTCACAATGATTTAACCTGCTGTGCCCCAACTTACCTTTCTTTATGAAAACTGTGCTGTTTAGGTTGCATACAAAAATGTAGTTCCTACTAAGGCAAGTAAATATCAAATACAAGAATGCAAAGATAATGTTCCTAACAATTTGCTTTAAAGGGATTTCTGGCTATGGTCATGATTAATCCCAGATGCCCAGAATCATAACTTTTTTAAATTGCAATACTCCTCTTTCATACGTTTGCTAACAGAGAAAACAAACAAAAGAACATTGTTCAGGAGGTTGAAATGAGGCTCTTGGGAACACAAGAGTTGTTCATGACACCCTAACACCTTTGCAACTGTGGCTCTCACCAGTCACACGTTGGATGCCATTCCCCGTTGTCCACCACTGTTCAGACTCAACTGGTCTATTTTCATTTTCTACAGAATGCCTTGCACTTTGCAACCTCTAGGTCCCTACTCACAAATTGTCCTTCATTTAGAATCCTTTCTTCTAACAGCTCTATCTCAACCTCACCTGTCTGTCAACGTGGTGAAAATACGAGCTACTAATACACTGTCGGCCAAGTCTAGGTTAGGCAGACCCAAGTGCAGTTGGCTTTGGTACATCCTGAGTACTAGTTCAACAGCCTTCTTTGTAAATTTTAGCATGGGTTTTACTTAAAAGTTTAAATTTTGACTTCACTGTTTTTTTAGAAAAAAAAAGATTGAGTGCAAAGGCTCCCTGTTTTGCAAGTCAATTCCATTTCCCACACACCCGGCTCTGTGCCTTTACATAAAACTTGGTAGGTGGGGTCAGTAAATGTATTGACTTATTGTAAATAGGAACAGAGCATATTAGTGCCTGAATTTTACAATAAGAATACAATTTTGGTTCACTAAGAGAAGATTACAAGCTTGGACTCTGCATACATAAAAATACAAAATAACAGGAGTGGAGTTGTTGGCCCCATACACACCCTCCCCTCTTCAGGCTGGCATCTCATCAAGCCCTTTTCTGACTACACCTGCTTGTCTCTTTCTGTTTCACCCTCATATTAGGTAGAAAAGATTTTCTTTTCTAACAGAAGTTTCTCTAGGCTTCCCTCTGCCCTTTCAATGTGTCTGTATATTTTTCTTATTAGAAGTTTTCGGAAGAATTCAGTGGCATTTCAAAAGGTTTGCATCTTCTCGGTTAAACTTCGACCTCTCTGCATTCAGATTAGATCTCTGAGCGCCTGCCTAGATTTGCAAGTTCAGCTGTCAGCATGGCCCCTGCCTCCCAGCCTGGCACTTCGCCTCTCTTGCACAGTCAATTTATCCTTCTAACCTTAACAGTGCTATTTTGAAAAGTTGATTTTCAGTAGGTTATTTGATTTTGATAAATTCCCAAGATAGTGCATATATATATGTGTGTGTGTGTGTGTGTGTGTGTGTGTGTACGCACACGTGCACGCAATTTGTGGTTTGCAGGTGGACTTGTCCTTTACCAACTTCACAACCAGTGTGAGAGAATTTGAGGAGCTGGACACAACTGTTTCCATGAGTAAGAGAATTCAGATTCAACACAGCTCTATTTACTTTGACACTTGTCTTCAGCTTCGTTTTCTGTTTTTTTTTTGTTTGTTTGTTTTGTTTTGTTTTTCTTTCAGAAACATCCATATTAGATCCTGAACTTTATTCTCTCAGCCTTCTGTATTAATATACAGATTTGTATTTGGGGAATCATGAGATCACTGAACAGATCCAAAAACTCTTCAATGAATTTCAAAAAAAATTATGAAATAATAAGTACCTTCAAACATAAAGGAGAGGCCAGTGCAGAGAACAGAGCTCTGCCTGCAGGGCCAACAGCCGGTATGAGCAGCGCTGATCCCACTGCCAGCGGCTTCCTGCTGAATCAGCTCCTGCTAATGTGCCTGGGAAAGCTCCAAGGAAGGGCCCATGTTGTTGGACCTCAGCACTACTGCGGGAGACTAGGAGGAAGCTCCTAGCTCCTAGTGTCAGACTGGCCCAACTCTGGCTATTGTAGCCATTTAGAGAGGGAACCAGCACATGGAAGTTTTCTCTCTTTGTCTTTCTGTCTCTTTGTAAATGTGCCTTTTAAGTAAAAAAATAAATCTTTAAAAAAATTATTCAAGTTAGGGTTTTAGAAATTTATTTCTGGTTTGTGGACCCAGAGGCTCAGCTTTCAGAATTGCAGTTCTGGGCCTGGCGCAGTAGCCTAGGAGCTAAAGTCATCACTTTCCATGTGCCAGCATCACATATGGATACTGCTCCACTTCCCTTCAAGCTCCCTGATTGTGGCCTGGGAAAGCAGTAGAGGATGCCCAAGGCTTTAAAACCCTGCACCTGCATGGGAGACCCAGAAGAAGCTCTTGGCTTCTGGTTTCAGATAGGCTCAGCTCTGGCTGTTGTGGCCACTCAGGGAGTGAAGCAGTGGATGGAAGATCTTTCTCTCTGTCTCTCCTCTCTGTAAATCTGACTTTCCAACAAAAAAATAAATAGATCTTTTTTAAAAAATGAATTTCAGTTCTTAATCACGCTGCTAAATAGTAGCTTACAGGATCATGTACATCTCCCTTTTGCAAACTGTGATTGTAAACACCAGCATTGTGCTTCTTCTGAAAATATCAGACTAGTGTTTCAGTTTATAAACACAATGTTCACAATTTACCTGATGTTTTTTGGAATGATTCATTCTGTATCTTTGGATCATTTCATTCAGCAGTCATTGACGTTTGTTCATATCAACAGTTGCTTTATTGGTTCCTTCAGATAAGCCTATGTCATCTATTAAAGTTGAACTCTAGCATATAGTGTTAGAAGGAAAGGTGCTAAAGAATCTACACTTTGGTTAAAGAAACTTAGAAATATTTTAAGTATGTGTAATACACAGATGTAAGTAAGGCTGGGTAGAGAGATAAGTAGTTGTTGAATTCATTTTCTGATACAAAAGCAATAAGTAAATAGTGGTGTTGGAGTTCATCTTTTTTTTTTTTTTTTTTACCATTTCTACTTTAAAGTCTGAGTTACAGAGAGAGATGGAGAGACAGAGAGAGAGAAGCAGAGATTCCCCCATCTGCTGGTTCACTCCCCAGATGATTGCAATGGCCAGAGATGAGATGATCTGAAGCAGGGAGCCAGAAGCTTCTTCTGAGTCTCTTACATGAGTGCCAGATCCCAAGGACTTGAACTTTCCTCTACTGCTTTCCCGGATTATAAGCAGAAAGCTGGGTCACAAGTGGAACACTTGGGACACAAACAGGTGCTCGTATGGGATGCTTGCACCACAGGTCAGAAGATTAGACTGCTGTACCACTATGCCAGCTCCTGTACGTCATTTAACGTTGGTTAGTATGGGCTCGTATGTACTCTGGTGTTTAGGTTATGTTTTTAAAATAATTTGGCAAAGATGAAAGTATTGGCAGGTGGGTTGCAGCTTTGGCAGTTTTTACTCTAAGAAATGAAGCAACAAAGCACCACACAACAAAATATTTGACTCCTTGGCTGGTAAGTTATCAGTCCCAGAAGTTGCTGATCATCCAGGCTGCTGGCTGCTTGCCTACTGTAGGGCAGATGGAAGAACTGGCTGCTAAATCGTTTCTAGCACTTGAAACCCAGCATGATTTGGAATCCTGAACATGGCTGGGAAAATATTCTTGTAGTAACTTATCTTGTACTTACTGAATTTGCATAGCCCAAGAGAGATCTGTTTTGTTGAATTCTGAACAAGTCAAACTCATGCTTCTAGGCCAATTTATAATATTACGATTCTTTTTGAGTATTACTTGAACCAATGTCTGTTTATGACACACTTAAAAAATTACTTGGAAATATTCATTTTCTGATCCAAAGATTATTCACTATAGTTCTGCTGGCAATGCTGAAGGTAAAACATAGCTACATATCTTGCTGTTATTTGGCCTAATTCTATGATTAAAAAAAGAAGAAGAAAAAGAATATATTTTGTTATTTCTTTTTCACTGCAACATAGTTTCAATAATACAAAGATGAGTGGATTATTGGCTGATTTTGTAGCCACAGAGAAATGAAATCATGGTAGGAAAGTCAGCATGGCCTCACTGGTTCCCATTGTCTTAATAAAAAATAACTAGAATTCAGGGTTAGATCTCTCACTCCACATTGACACCCTTAGAGTTGCCCTTTCCTTTGGGTAGACCAATATTCTGTTAGTGAATTTTGGTGAGAGTGCCACTGTTCCCTGCTTGGGTTTCCAGAATTCACAGTCCTGGGGATGATGCCGTAGCATACATGCTTCCTTGGTAGATAGAAGATTGGGAATCAGTATCAAATGTCCTAGAGGTTTTCCCTGCAGACTTACTTAGGGATAGCCCTGCCTCCCTACAGAACGTATCTTTCTAGAATCTGACTTTTTATATATTTCTATCACATTGATTTTGTTCCTGGATTAGACTAAATGATAGCTAAAAATTCCAACCCTCTGACAATCACACGATCCTCAGGCCTGTTCCATCCCCACCCTACTCTCACCCATTCTGTTCTCATGGTCTTGCTTGGAAACTCATTGTTTAAATTTTGCTTTCATGAAATCAGAATTATTTTGTACTCCTGATGTGCAAAAACATTAAAAAAAAAAGACCTTGATAGGATAGAGTTGAGAATGAGAAAAGAAAATCTTGAATTATTACTTAACAAAAGGTGGGCTCCTTTTATAGATATCTAACTACTGGACCCACTTTTAAACCACATCATACACAGTCATTCACACCCACTCTCATCTATATTTGAGGGGTCATAAAATGGCTAGGAGAGTATTGACAAATAGTATATATTGAATATATGATTTGGTTTTTAATGACTTAATATTTACTATTTTTACTAAAATTAATGTTCTCATGAAAACATTAGTGTCAATTCATATGATAACTAATGTTGTTTAAAAGTTCATTAACTTACTAACAAGATAATGATAGCAATTATTATCTTCATTTTGTGTTACTCATATGAATTCAAGGCTGCGCCACCAGATAATGTGTTAAGTGCAACAAGACAGTAGAATAAGAGATCTCCATAGAGTTGGCTACACTTGGGCACCATGATGGCCAAAGTGTTGCCTCATGGGTGGCCACTGAAGAAATTTTCTTTTTTAAATGATGGCTTTGTCTTCTGTTAAGAAAAGTACGACCTGTAAATGCTGTGTGTTTGAGGACACTTTATCAAGCGCATTTCTACAATTTATTATACCATCCTTCACTCATGTCCTATGTGTTTTTGTCTTCCCTAGTATTGACTGTTGGATATTCACTGAAAACCAAGAAAAGGAAGGAGAAATTTAGAGGCATTTATAATGAAGGCATTAAGACTGATTGACTGGGCACGACACGGTAGCCTAGTAGCTAAAGTCCTTGCTTTGCATGCACTGGGATGACATGTGCTGGTTCATTTCCCAGCAGCTCCACTTCCCATCCACCTCCCTGCTCGTGGCTTGGGAAAGCAGTCAAGGATGGCCCAAAGCTTTGGGACCCTGCACTCATATGGGAGACCCAGAAGAAGCTCCTAGCTCCTGGCTTTGAGTTGGCATGGCCCTGACCATTGCAGCCACTTGGGGAGTGAATCAT